>NC_057809.1:482883571-483126793 GCF_018294505.1 Triticum aestivum | reverse complement strand
GTACAGAATCTGAAAGATGGCAGTCGTTGGCTTCGGCCCCCACGCACATAGTGCGGGGGTGCTCGCAGAAGACGCATTTTCACACTTAACCCAACGTCTTGGTCCTTCAAAGGAGGTGATAGCGCAGCGGTCCAGGCAACCGGACTATAATGCTTCAACACTTTCACTTAGCCATAGGAGTTTGACAATGAGACTCTTTAGGTAGCTCCTTGGTGGCAACTGCGCTCGTCCGAATTCGGGCGCGTATGTGCCTGACCGGGAAGCGGCCCTTCGTTAAAGCGGAGGAATCCGATAGATTCCGATAGGTCATCGAGTGGCTGACCAGTCTCACACTAAATCATGACAGTCAGTTTTCGGCTTTCTCTACTGAGGTGCTCGCCCTGGCCGAACTGGGGTCACAATTGCAGTAGTTCTCCTGGTGCTACCTTAGCCGATAGAGCGGAACGTAAGGTAGCCGAACTCAGGAGCCGGGCTACCCAACATTTGACCAAAGACATGATTCGGAGCTGATGCATATAATGCCAAAACTCGCGACGCCGAACACTCCCTAAGGTGTTCGGTCTTTATGAGTGCGGGCGAAACAACACTCTTTATTAAAAAAAGCCCCTAGTGTCCAGGTACGCGCAAAAATTCTGACGTGGCCACATGCCAAGACGCCAGCCCCCTCCTTGGTTATATTAGAAAGAAAAAACCAGGGGATGTGTAGCAACAAGAGACAGTAAAAAAGGTTTACGCAGGGTCTTAATCTAAAAAGAATCCTTTAGGACGGGTCCCTACTGCACGTCTGCGCCTGTGTCTCCGTTGTGCCGTATCCTGGACGGGCGCCGCACGACGTTCATCTGTAAAAGAGAGGAACTGAGTTGAAAACGGGTCATGCCGACAAAGTTTAGAATAAGCAAGTATAAAGTAAGATATATGAGTTTGAGCTTTATTGTCTCTTATTGTATATGCGTGGAGCCCTAGTGTGGGGGTATATGGCTTCTAGGCCTGCATCAATGATGATTTTGCACCGAACTCATCTATCCGCGTTCGTGGTCTTGAATGACCTATTTTGAAGTTTATTGGCCGGTGAGGCCATTTTGCTGTGGGGCTGTTAAAGCGGCCGCACAGACCTCTGCTTGGGGAGGCGCACTTTAGTGCTTCCCCTTCAAAGAGATGATGCCTCGTGGACCGGGCATCTTGAGCGTAAGAGATGCATAATGCGGTATTGCATTAAAGCGAGCGAAAGCTTCGCGTCCCACTAGTGCTTGATAGCGACTTGAGAACGGGACGATATGGAAGGTCAGCTTTTCGCGGCGGAGGTTATCGGCAGAGCCGAATGTGACTGTGAGCCGGAGAAAACCCATACAATGGGTGTCCAGACCAGGTATTACCCCTTGAAAGGAGGTTCTGCTGCGGTGGATTCTTGCTGGGTTTATCCCCATGTGCTGGATTGTATCCTGATATATCAGGTTTAGTCCACTACCGCCGTCCATAAGGACATTTGAAAACTAGAGTCCGCCAATTATTGGATCGAGTATCAAGGCAGTCCAGCCTACATTCTTGATATTCCTAGAATAATCTAGCTGATCGAAGATGATCGGTTTTGACTACCAGTGGCGGGACCCTTTGGGGATGGGCCATGTGGTGCGTACCTTTACGGGCGCTGCACGTTTGGTTATGTGAAGTGAGTTCACTGTTTTTACTTCTTGTGGGAAGTTCTTTTATTTCCTGGTGCTCTGCTTTTGGGGTTCATCCTCGTCTTCGCTTGGTGTGTCGAGCCCCTTGTGTTCGGCATTGAGTCTGCCGGATTGTTTGAAAACCCAATAGTCTCTGTGGGTATGGTTAGCAGGCTTCCGGGGAGTACTGTGTATCTGACATATCATGTCCAGGATTTTATTTAGGTTGGATGGATCGTCCCTATTATCCTGGGGGGCGATTTTTCCTGATTTTGTCGTGAGCCTTTGAATCCGGCATTGACTGCCGTGCTCTTCGGATTTTTGTCCTTAGTCCAGCGACGGTCCTTGTTGCATCGCGATTTTCCGTTTTTATCCCTAGTTTCGGATGTACTTGGGTTGCTGGGGCTGCACCTTGCCAACCAGCTGTCCTCTCCTGCACAAAAGCGGGTCATGAGGCTTGTTAGTGCGGCCATTGTTCTTGGCTTTTCTTGGCCGAAGTGTCTGGCGAGCCATTCGTCTCGGACATTATGCCTGAAAGCTGCTAAGGCTTCGGCGTCCGGACAGTCGACTATCTGATTCTTTTTAATGAGGAATCTATTCCAGAACTGCCGAGCTGATTCTTCGGGTTGTTGAGTTATGTGACTAAGATCGTCTGCATCTGGGGGACGGACATAGGTCCCTTGAAAGTTTGCTCGGAAAGCATCCTCGAGCTCTTCCCAGCTTCCAATTGTGTTTTCTGGAAGGCTTTTAAGCCAATGCCGGGCTGGCCCTTTAAGCTTAAGGGGTAGATATTTTATGGCGTGGAGGTCATCTCCTCTAGCCATGTGTATGTGGAGGATATAATCCTCGATCCAGACTCCAGGGTCTGTTGTTCCATCATATGCCTCTATGTTTACGGGTTTGAATCCCTCTGGGAATTCATAGTCCAGGACCTCATCGGTGAAACATAGGGGGTGTGCGGCGCCCCTGTATTTGGGTGTGCCGGATTCTGATGATGGCTTCGTAGCATTGCTTACGAGAGCTTGCTTTCTTAGCCCATAAATGGACCTGACTGGGCCATTATGTGAATCCTTAAGTGGGTCGCATGCCGATTTAGGTGCAGCGTCGCTTGCCGCTTTATTGGGTCGTCTATCCGACCGTGTGGCTTTTTCATTTTTTGAATGCGAGGGCTCTAGGGCCTCTTCGTCGAATTCAGGCAGTAGCTTTCTTTTCGGATAGCTTTTAGTGCGGCGACTGCCGCCGTACTTATCTGTGGTATTGATTACTTTGCTCCATCTAATCCGGAGTGCATCTTCCGCTGTTTTTAGCTTCTGCTTCTGCTTTTTTAGGCTGCGTGCAGTTGCAACGAGTCTCTCGTGGAGATTCTTCTGCTCCATAGGTTTATTCGGCGTGAGGTTGTCTGGAATGCCGTTTTCGCCGGAGGAGGGATGTTCGGTTTCTCTATCCGTGTTTCCTTGTTCGGACGGTTGCTCTAAGGCCTGCTCGTCGTCTACCGGCTCGTCCTGCTCTATGGCTGGGTTTTTGTCGAGGCGGGGCTTGGGTCTGCATTTACGCCGTCGCTTTGATTGCCTTTTGGGGGGTCGATCTCCCGTCCCATCCCCTTTTTCCTCGTTGTCGCTTCCTTTAGGGGTATCCACCATGTACACATCGTGGGATGAGGTGGCTGTCCAATGCCCTATGGGCGTTGGTTCGTCGGTATCTCCTGCATCGTCATCCATGCTGTCGATGTCTCCGGAGTCGCAGTTGAGCACGTCGTTTAAATTGTCGACAGTGGCTACCAAGTGGGTGGTGGGTGGGCTTTGAATTTCTTCATCGTCCGTATCCAATCCTCGCTGACCGTAATCCGGCCAGGGCTCTCCTGATAAAGAGAGAGACTTTAGAGAATTCAAGATGTCGCCGAAGGGCGAGTGCTGAAAGATGTCCGCGGTGGTGAACTCCATTATTGGCGCCCAATCGGGTTCGATCGGCAGGGACGCGAGGGGTTCGGAGTTCGAAGAGGAATCCGGCTCCTTGGAGTCACGGGCCGTGCAGAGTGCGGGGCTGGCATTTGGCTTGATCGCCTTTGAGATTACAGCCCCCGAGGTGACGCCCAACCGCTCACCCTCGATTGGCGCAGCTGGCTCCGAATTAAGGGTCAGAGCCGGTGCGTTTGCGGCCTCCAGGGTACTGTTCGGCGACAGAGCTAGATCATGCCCCACAAGACAGTGCTGCGCGCTTGGCTGTGGCTCGAATCCGTCGAAGATCAAATCTCCGCGGATGTCCGCCGTGTAGTTTAGGCTTCCAAACCTGACTTGATGGCCAGGGGCGTAGCTTTCGATCTGCTCCAGGTGGCCAAGTGAATTGGCCCGCAGTGCGAAGCCGCCGAAGACGAAGATCTGTCCGGGGAGAAAAATCTCACCCTGGACCGCATCGTCGTCGATGATCAAAGGAGCCATCGGGCCTAAAGGCGACAACACAGAGGAACTCTCAATGAAAGCACCAATGTCGGTGTCAAAACTGTGCGTCTAGGCCGGATGGTAACAGGAGGCAGGGAACACTTTGTTTTACCCAGGTTCAGGCCCTCTCGATGGAGGTAATACCCTACTCCTGCTTGATTAATATTGATGATATGGGTAGTACAAGAGTAGATCTACCACGAGATCAAGGAGGCTAAACCCTAGAAGCTAGCCTATGGTATGATTGTTGTGTATGGAGTTGATTGCCTACGGACTACAACCCTCCGGTTTATATAGACACCGGATAGGGTTAGGGTTACACAGAGTCGGTTACAATGGTAGGAGATCTTGAATATCCGCATCACCAAGCTTGCCTTCCACGCCAAGGAAAGTCCCATCCGGACACGGGACGAAGTCTTCAATCTTGTATCTTCATAGTCCAGGAGTCCGGCCGAAGGTATAGTCCGGCTACCCGAACACCCCCTAATCTAGGACTCCCTCAATGACCATGCCATTTGGTCGGCATAAATGCCACGGTTTCATTTGGGGACCTGGCTGACTAGAACCATAGTTACACCTAACGGGAGCTTGGTCGTGTTTGGACATGGTAACGCCATTTGATCAGCTTAATAAACCTTTTTTTGGCAAACGGTTTTGTCGTTGCTTTTGCTTCACACTTTTCTTTGAAGGGTTTGTATTGCTTTTCATTGTGTTTTTTAAACCGATAAAGTTTTTTAACCAATCAATTGACGAACACAGTTCACGTCAATCCGGAGACTATTTGTTCGGTTTGATCCTTGTTGTTAACATCCTCTTATGGAGTAACACGGTGTTTATTATAACCCGACGCGGTTTACATGGTAAACCAGCATCATATATATACACAGGAGCTGTTATCTCCTCCAACAGTGTGGGTTTGCAAAACTCCGCTTCAAGATTGGCCAAGCCAACTTCACACTCAACTATGGCAGGTATTATGTATCTCAAAAATTTGATCATATACATAAAATTTTGTTTTGGATGTTTTGATTTCATATATACAGACATCATATTCCGCCTGATGGTACAACCGCGGTGGCACTTGACGAATTTCTTATTTCAGAAAGTGTTTTGGAAAGTTCATTACCACAGGAAGAACAAGTTATGCACGAAGGCATATCAACATCGAAGGTATCAGCTAGCCTATTACAAGGCAACATGGTGCCCATAATAATATATTGTTTTTCACAAAGGAGAGGCAGTTTTAAAACCGGCTTCCGGTTCAAGCTTGGTCACCAACCTGGCCTGATGGTTGTGGGTCATCCTGTGCCGCTTCAGCTTCCGTTTCTCTACCCAGTAGCTGGAAATTCACAGTTGTCCAGTCGATTCCCATTAATGCTTGAAAAACAGCTTCATCATGGATCAGCAATGACGGGTCAATATCGGGAGCATAAGTATGCTTACAGATTGGAGGGATCAGATTTTCCGATTCATGGATTTGTGCAGCTATTCGCTTGTTCTGACTGTCATATTGCGCTTGATAATGAGACAAGTCTGCTTCCTCAGCCAACTGACAAGCTAGTGGACGTACCTCCCGGTTTATTGCTCGCAGATCCGCTTCATCAAATTCTGACCCGTCTTCCTTCAAGCTGGGATAGCCCTGAGCCGCTTCAATAGGATCAAAATCCGGCACCCAGGCTTTTGCCTGGATTAAAGCATTGATTGCACCGGTTCGAGCGGCAGATTTCTTCAGCTCTTCAACCCGGGCAGGAAGCACTGACAGTTTCATCAGAGTATCTTGAATCAAAGTGGGCGCCGGTTTGTTATGAGACGCGATACAGATGATCCGCTGGGCACCAGTATACAATTGTTCAACCAATGTATAGGCGGCTTTCAATTTCTTCCGCACATGTGACCCCAAGTGACCAATGCGTGTCCCTAAAATACCATAAAGGGTTAATAAACCGGCGACTCTGTAAGAAGGCAGAGCCAATTCAGAAGGCAAGCTGGCTTACCAAAGATAGCAATGGTCATGGCATGAACGTGCCGCTTTATGCTGGTCAGTTCATCCGTCACTAGTTTTAGTGCAGCCTCGGCATCCTCTGCTCGTTTGATCAAAGCGGACTTTTCAGTGGCCCAATCCGCCTGTTTCTTCTTGAAGTTCTCCTTAAGTTGTTCCATGGCGCTTAAAGCACTGGCCAATTCCTCTTTTGCTTTGGAGGTTTCAGCCTGTTGGGTTTTCAGGTTTTCTTGAAGATTGATGACTTGGTTTTCTTTCGTCTTCAGCTCCGCCTGCATGCATACAGATATATGTTTCAACAAATCGGTAGAAGGATTCAAGTACCAACCACATAACAAGTTATGCGCTTAGCACTTGGGGGCTAATGCATATTCGATCTTCATCTTTCAATTGTTTACAAAGTCCCAAGATCAATACAACTATTCAACATGGCACTTGGGGGCTAATGGCTATTTGATCATATGTATTCTGATGCGGCAGTTTCAATTACTTAAAGTACCGGTTTAACTGCGCTAAGTTGAACCGGCCCTTGGGGGCTACATTAGCAAATTTCAAAGCATCAAGATTTATATTATTAAGTCCCGGTTTGGAAGAATATTTCAAACCGGCCCTTGGGGGCTAGGAGAGTCAGCAAGAATGGAAGCATACAAGCAGGAAGGAGCATATGGAAGTTACCTCATATTTATCTTTCATCATATTAACCAGACCGGCTTCGTAGTCATGGCTGGTATATAGCCGGTTTAGATAGCCGGAATGGATATCTTGGGCGTTCAGAGCAGCGTAAGTCGTCAGATCAGCGTTCCACTTGCCTTTGCCAAAGGCAGCAAATTCTTCCTTGGCAGAATGTTTGGATAAAGCGACAGGATTGCTTGGCTCAGTATGGCCAGTGCCAGTAATGACAACCTCATCATCCTTGGTACCGCCGGTTTGCACTGGAGCTGTTGGCTTGTTAGTAGGTTTTGCTGGACCGGTGGAGCTTTCAATCCGGATGGAACCTGTGGGCTGATGGATAGAACCTGAGGTATCAGTAGGTCTCTCTTCAGCAATAAGATCATCATCTTGCTGCGGTGGATCATTGGGAATATCCTCAGGAATAGCCGCTTCAGCATTGGGTGTCTTGTCTGCTTCAAGAACGACATCTTCTTCGGCCGCTTTGTCCAGGCGGGCTTTCTTGCTTGGCCTAGGTTTGGCCCTGAGAAGAATAATAAAATCAAATACAGCATATGTTCTAAGGCGATGTACTGCAAACATCACAATAAGTATAGCTTACCCAAGCACCGTTTTAAGCGGTGGGAGCTGAGTAGCCGAGGACTCGCCAGAAGATGAGTGGGAAGTAACCTGGTAATCGGAGTCAGACGGATTAAGAGGTTGACGAAAGCAGCCCGCTTTAGGACAAGCACTGACAAGCAAATTAGAGACCTCTGAATGGCGTTTCCGAACCAGACTATTCGGTAAACCGACGGAGGTAACTACCTGGCCGCTGTGCCGGGTTGTGCGACGAGCTTCGTGTTGTTGGGTCTTCATAAGAAATTTAGGATCCAAATAAGCAAGAGGATGAGAAAATTTAACTTTCCGGTTTGCCTGGCAGATTTTTTGTGAAGGCAAAGTTTCTGAATCGGAAGAGAGAATAATTACCTCTGCAACATCCGCGTGGCTGGCTTCGGCATCATCCTGACAAATATCATCATCAATAAGACGCATGAAAAATAAACCAAGTGAGTCAAGTTCTACCTCAAAGTCCGGATTATCCACATCATCATCAGCGGCCAGATTAGAAGATGCAGTGGTTCTTTTCCTGCGGGCAGTCTTCTTCACAGCTTTAGTCTTTTGCCGGGTTGCTCTTTCCGGTTTGTCTGGTTTTTCTGATTTCTCCTGCGGCAGTTTTTTGCTCCAAAACGGATCATCGCCCTGATTATGCAGACACTGATATTAAAAACAATGACCAGACATATCAATAACAGATTCAGCAAAGAGAAAAATCAAAGTCTTACAGCTGGCGGTTTGTTGGTGGCACAGAAGGGAAGCAGGCCAGTTCTAGCGCAGATGTGTTCCGGTTCATTCAGTATCTTATGCACAGCCTCAGTGATTTCTTCACTGGAGAGCTGGAGTTTTGAATGTCGCAGTGGGTCATCAACACTGTCAGTATACTCGCACATCAAACCGGAGCGCTGACTAAGGGGCAGTATGCTCCATGATATCCAACAGCGAGCGAGATCAACCCCTGTTAAACCATTGGCCATAAAGGCTCTGAGCTTTGACAGCTGGGGAGCATATATGCTTCTCTCCTGGGCAGTCAATCTTTGAGGAAAAGGGTGTGTATTGCTGAGCCGCTCCAGACGAAAGCCAGGCAAGGGATTCTCAACAGCAGGGGAGGTGTCTTTGCAGTAGAACCATGTCTGATTCCACTCCTTGGGGTGACTGTGCAGCTTGGCGTGAGGGTATGTGACCTCTTTCCTTTTCTGAATCGCCATGCCACCCAACTCCGTATTAGAGCCATCAGTAAACTCAGTACGGCGGTTTAGATGGAAAAGGTCTCTGAACAATTCCACTGTGGGCTCCTCTTGAAAGAACACCTCACAAAGCACTTGGAAGTGGCACATATTTGTAACAGAGTTGGGGCCAGTGTCTTGCGGATGGAGTTGGAAATCGGCTAAAACATCCCGGTAAAATTTAGAACCGGGCGGCTTAAAGCCCCGGGCTAAGTGATCTACGAAAACAACAACCTCTCCTTCTCGAGGTGTGGGAGGGCATTCTTTGCCAGGAGCCCTCCAATGGATGGTATCTTTGCTGCCTAAAGCGCCAATCAGGACTAAATCGTCCAGTTGATCCTCTGTGACGCGAGAAGGAACCCAATTGCACTCATATACTTGCTTGGCCATGATGGAATCTACAAGGTAGAAGATCCCGGTTCAAAAATGCATTTGATCAAGGTACGTTGGTATGGGCACTGTTAAACCGGAGACAGAACTATCTGAACCGGAGTTTCATGAAGCAACCAACATCTGGCGGTTCAACAAGGGGACTAATGGCATATACCGGTTTGGAAAATTTCTATAAGGTTAAACCGCCTGATCTAAGCATTGAAAAGCTGAGATTGCGGATGGACAAGTATGCACAAACAGGTTTCACAAGATTTCTTTACAACATTGGATCTGAAGCAAGTTCAGAGAAGAGATAAATACTTAGAGGTTCAAAGGAGCAGTACCGAACCAATGAGCAAAACGTTCATATAGACCCATGGTTTGAGATGCATAAGTAAAGGCGAAGGCCAAACAACTATCATTGCACAGAAAAAAAATTTGCGGATTCATCTAAAGATCTATTGTATGAGCAAGAGGCAGACGATGAACACTGAAGAACTGCGAAACCCTAGGCCAGATCCGTGGGGGAAAAGATAGAAGATTTACCGGAGCTGAGGAAGATGCGGAAGGTTGCCGCGATGTTCTGGTGCTCTTAGGTTGATGCAGCGGCCAAGGATGAGGCAGAGATCGACGGCGGCGGTGGAGCTCCGAGGCTGGTGACGCGAGGAAGATGAAGAAGGCACGGAAGGAGAAAAGAAATGACCCTTCGGTCCTATTTATAAGGCGAAAGAACATGAGTCAGGCGCGACAATCAAGGGGCCACAAAACGGAGCTGTCGCCTCGATTTCCGCCGATCTATTAAACAAAGAAGCATAATGGATAGCTTCGTTATGACAGGTGACGTCACTCCGGTTTACAGCAATCAGAGAAGATGACATCATGGCGGTTTACCAATTTGTAAGAAGATGTTGAAGATGAAGCTTTTATTAAAGGATTGACATGAACCCGTTCAAATCAATCTGGGGCCTAATGTTGGGGATATTACTACTGGGCATAAACCGGCCTATCTGGGCCGGGTTAACTTCGTCAGTAGTTAAGTAAGTTAAAGCCCAAGAAGACAGAGGAGGGCTCAAGGCCCATGGTCGGCTCAAGGCCTGCAGCCGTAACCCGGCGTTAGTAGTTGACCTGTATTGTAAGTTAGGAATAAGAAGAGACCAAACCGGACACATCTATGAGCCGGTATTGGGACTCCGTAAGCCGACGAGAGTCACCCGTGTATATAAGGGGACGACCCGGCGGCGGTTCAAGGAAAATAGACAACAACTCGAGACATAGGCGAAGCTTGTTTGCTCCCTAGTCATCGAAACCCCATCAATTCCATCACAACTAGACGTAGGCTTTTACCTTCATCGAAGGGGCTGAACTAGTATAAACTCTCTTGCGTCCTTGTGTCTGCTTTAACCCCTTCAAGCTAACCCGTCGCGATGGCTCCACGACTAAGTCCTTTCTCTAGGACATCTGCCGTGACAAAACCACGACAGTTTATGTTGCTGTCCTTTGGTGCCCATCATATGAGCGCGCGCGTGGATCACACCATAGGGTTAGTTTTATGTTGATAGGACTATGTATTGGAGGGCAAGAGTGATAGAAGCTTCAACCTAGCATAGAAATTGATGCATACGGGATTGAAGTGGGGCCAATATATCTTAATGCTATGGTTGGGTTTTACCTTAATGAACATTAGTAGTTGCGGATGCTTGCTAATAGTTCCAATCATAAGTGCATAGAATTCCAAGTAAGGGATGACATGCTAGCAGTGGCCTCTCCCACATAATACTTGCTATCGGTCTAGTAAAGTAGTCAATTGCTTAAGGGACAATTCCGCAACTCCTACCACCACTTTTCCACACTCACTATATTTACTTTAGTTGCTTATTTACCTTAACAGCCCCTAGTTTTATTTCCGTACTCTTTATTATCTTGTAAACCTATCCAACAACACCTACAAAGTACTTCTAGCTTCATACTTGTTCTAGGTAAAGCGAACGTCAAACGTGCGTAGAGTTGTATCGGTGGTCGATAGAACTTGAGGGAATATTTGTTCTACCTTTAGCTCCTCGTTGAGTTCGACACTCTTACTTATCGAAAACTGTTGCGATCCCCTATACTTGTGGGTTATCAAGACCTTTTTCTGGCGCCGTTGCCGGGGAGCAATAGCGTGGGGTGAATATTCTCGTGTGTGATTGTTTGCTTTATCACTAAGTAATTTTTATTTACTGTTCTTAGTTGTTCTCTATCTTTAGTTATGGATATGGAACACGAAATACCAAAAAAATAGGTGTACTTTCTGCTCATGGAGATGGGGAACCTCCTAAAACCCTCGATGTTGGTTATGTGAAAAATATTTTGTATTACTTTAATAATCCTGAGAAAACCCCATTTAATTATGTAATGGGAGTAATGTTGGATCAATGTGAATACTTTAGGGATTATCGCTTGACACAAAAAGGGAAACTATTATGGGATCAAATTTATATATTGAAGTGGTATGCTAGACAACTATGCTCAGAATATGATTATACTTGTTGCTCTAGGATGAATTCTCCACACCTCCCCTTTTCATGCAAATTTAATGATAATGAAACATTGGCTTCTTATGCTAGAGGTATATATGGTTATTATGATGTTGAACAAATAGAAGAATTTGTTGCTTTTATGGGTGCTTATGAAATTGAATCTATGTTTAAATAGTTTCATGATATTGATGATGCCTGTTATAGATCTGAAAATTTAGCTATCCTCAAATATTGCTATGAGAATTATGAATACAAATATGAAATTAATGCACTTATTAAGAAAGTCTCCGCTGTCCAAGAAGAGACTAATATTTTGCAGGAATTTATGGAAGAAGAAGTTGATGACACTGTGAGCTCATTGGATGAAAAAGATGAGGAGGAGAGCGAAGAACAAAAGGAGGAAGAGCGGATTGATCACCCGTGCCCATCTTCTAATGAGAGTAACTCTTCAACTCATACATTGTTTAATTCCCCTTCGTGCTTACCGAAGGATGATTGCTATGATGACTGTTATGATCCCTATGATTCTTTTGAAATATTCCTTTTTGATGATGCTTGTTATGCTTGTGGCCAAGATGCCAATATGAATTATGCTTATGGAGATGAACTTGCTATAGTTCCTTATGTTAAACATGAAATTGTTACTATTGCACCCACGCATGATAGTCCTATTATCTTTTTGAATTCTCCCGACTACACTATATCGGAGAAGTTTGCACTTATTAAGGATTACATTAATGGGTTGCCTTTTACCGTTGCACATGATAATTTCGATAAATATAATATGCATGTGCTTGCTGCTCCTACTTGCAATTATTATAAGAGAGGAACTATATCTCCACCTCTCTATGTTTCCAACATGATAAAATTGCAATAAACTGTTTATACTATGCATTGGCCTTTACTATGTGTGCATGAATTGTTCTTTTATGACATGCTGATGCATAGGAAGAGAGTTAGACTTCGTCATTGCTTGATATATGTTTCTTTGTGCTCACTATTAAATTACAAATCATTGTTAATTAAAATTGGCTTTGATATACCTTGGGATCTGGGTGGATTCACTACTTGAGCACTATATGCCTAGCTTAATGGCTTTAAAGAAAGTGCTGCTAGGGAGACAACCCGGAAGTTTTAGGGAGTCATTTATTTCTGTTGAGTGCTTTCATATAGTTTAAAAACAACAAAAATAAAGAGGGGAACCCAAAACTTTTCAAAAAGGAAAGTGAAAGTGAGAAAGACAAGCACTGTTGAAGTGGGAGAGCTCCTTGAACTTTTTTCATGCTCACGGCAACTTTGTGAATCTTGATTACAGAAACTTTTCAACAAAAATAATTATCCCCTTGTACAATTTCATTGTATTATAAAAAATAATGTGCCAAGGTTTGCCTTTAGGATGTTTACATTTGCTTGATGGTTTGTATGGTGCAGGACAGAAACTTTGGCTGTAGTGCGCAATTTTACATTTTTAGCTGGAACGTCAAATGGTTATGATTCTTTCTGCACTGTCTTTCTATACAAATTTTTTATTTTTCCTAATTTTTGCAGAATTTTTCAAGTATCAGAACTATGGTGAATGTTCAGATTATTACAGACTGTTTTGTTTTAGACAGATTCTGTTTTTGATGCATAGTTTGCTTGTTTTGATGAAACTATCAATTTATATTAGTGGATTAAGCCATGAAAAGGTTATACTACAGTAGACAAAATGCAAAAACAAAATATGAATTGGTTTGCAACAGTACTTAGAGTAGTGATTTGCTTTATTATACTAACGGATCTTACCGAGTTTTCTGTTGAAGTTTTGTGTGGATGAAGTGTTCGATGATTGAGAAGGTCTCGATGTGAGAAGAAGGAAGAGAGGCAAGAGCCCAAGCTTGGGGATGCCCGAGGCACCCCAAGTAAATATTCAAGGAGACTCAAGCGTCTAAGCTTGGGGATGCTGGGAAGGCATCCCCTCTTTCTTCAACAAGTATCGGTATGTTTTCGGATTCGTTTCGTTCATGCGATATGTGCAATCTTGGAGCGTCTTTGCTTTAGAATTTTATTTTTCTTTTTATGCACCATGCTGGTATGAGATAGTCCTTGGTTGATTTATAGAATGCTCATTGCACTTCACTTATATCTTTTGAGTATGGCTTTATAGAATGCTTCATGTGCTTCACTTATATCATTTGAAGTTTGGATTGCCTGTTTCTCTTCACTTAGACAACCGACATTTGTAGAATGCTCTTTTGCTTCACTTATATTTGTTAGAGCACGGGCATATCTTTTGTAGAAATAATTAAACTCTCTTGCTTCACTTATATCTATTTAGAGAGATGACAGGAACTGGTCATTTACATGGTTAGTCATAAAATCCTACATAAAACTTGTAGATCGCTGAATATGATATGTTTGATTCCTTGCAATAGTTTTGCGATACAAAGATGGTGATATTAGAGTCATGCTAGTGGGTAGTTGTGGACTGTAGAAATACTTGTGTTGAGGTTTGTGATTCCCGTAGCATGCACGTATGGTGAACCGTGATGTGATGAAGTCGGAGCATGATTTATTTATTGATTGTCTTCCTTATGAGTGGCGGTCGGGGATAAGCGATGGTCTTTTCCTACCAATCTATCCCCCTAGGAGCATGCGCGTAGTACTTTGTTTCGATGACTAATAGATTTTTGCAATAAGTATGTGAGTTCTTTATGACTAATGTTGATTCCATGGATTATACGCACTCTCACCCTTCCATCATTGCTAGCCTCTTCGGTACCGCGCAACTTTCGCCGGTACCATAAACCCACCATATACCTTCCTCAAAACAGCCACCATACCTACCTACCATGGCATTTCCATAGCCATTCCAAGATATATTGTCATGCAACTTCCATCATCATCATATACATGACTTGAGCATCATTGTCATATTGCTTTGCATGATCGTAAGATAGCTAGCATGATGTTTTCATGGCTTGTCCGTTTTTTGATGTCATTGCTACGCTAGATCATTGCACATCCTGGTACACCGCCGGAGGCATTCATATAGAGTCATATCTTTGTTCTAGATATCGAGTTGTAATATTGAGTTGTAAGTAAATAAAAGTGTGATGATCATCATTATTAGAGCATTGCCCTAGTGAGGAAAGGATGATGGAGACTATGATTCCCCCACAAGTCGGGATGAGACTCCGGACTTTAAAAATAAATAAAAGAGGCCAAAGAAGCCCAAATAAAAATAAAAGAGGCCAAAGAAGCCCAAATAAAAAAAGAGGTCAAAGAAGCCCACCAAAAAATAATAAAAAAGAACAAAAAAACAAAAAAAGAGAAAAAGAGAGAAGGGGCAGTGCTACTATCCTTTTCCACACTTGTGCTTCAAAGTAGCACCATGTTCTTCATATAGAGAGTCTCTTGAGTTATCACTTTCATATACTAGTGGGAATTTTCATTATAGAACTTGGCTTGTATATTCCGATGATGGGCTTCCTCAAATGCCCTAGGTCTTCATGAGTAAGCAAGTTGGATGCACACCCACTTAGTTTCAGTTTGAGATTTCATATACTTATAGCTCTAGTGCATCCGTTGCATGGCAATCCCTACTCACTCACATTGATATCTATTGATGGGCATCTCCATAGCCCGTTGATACGCCTAGTTGATGTGAGACTATCTTCTCCTTTTTGTCTCCTCCACCATAATATTCTATTCCACCTATAGTGCTATGTCCATGGCTCACGCTCATGTATTGCGTGAAAGTTGAAAAGGTTTGAGAACGTCAAAAGTATGAAACAATTGCTTGGCTTGTCATCGGGGTTGTGCATGATTTGAATATTTTGTGTGCTGAAGATGGAGCATAGCCAGACTATATGATTTTGTAGGGATAACTTTCTTTGGCCATGTTATTTTGAAAATACATGATTGCTTTATTAGTATGCTTGAAGTATTATTGTCTTAATGTCAAAGGATAGACTATTGCTTTGAATCACTAGTGTCTTAATATTCGTGCCATGGTTAGATTACATGATCAAGATTATGCTAGGTAGCATTCCACATCAAAAGTTATCTTTTTTATCATTTACCTACTCGAGGACGAGCAGGAATTAAGCTTGGGGATGCTGATACGTCTCCGTCGTATCTATAATTTTTTATTGTTCCATGCCAATATCATTCAACTTTCATATACTTTTTGGCAACTTTTTATATTATTTTTGGGACTAACATATTGATCCAGTGCCCAGTGCCAGTTCCTGTCTGTTGCATGTTTTTGGTTTCACATAATATCTATATCAAACGCAGTCCAAACGGCATAAAAACGGACGAAGCTTATTTTTGGAAAATATGGAAAATTCGGAAGGAAAATCAACGCGAACCAGTGCCCGAGGTGGTCACGAGGCAAGGGGGCACCCCCCCTTAGGGCGCGCCCCCTACCCTCGTGAGCCCATCGTAAGGCGGTTGACGCTCTTCTTTTGCCGCAAGAAAGCTAATATTCGGGAAAAAATCACGGCGAAGGTTTCAGGCCAATCGGAGTTATGGATCTCCATATATATACGAAACGGTGAAACAGAGCCAAAGGAGAATGCAGAACCAGAGAGAAACAAAGAGATAGATCCAATCTCGGAGGGGCTCTCGCCCCTCCCATGCCATGGAGGCTAAGGACCAGAGGGGAAACCCTTCTCCCATCTAGGGAGGAGGTCAAGGAAGAAGGGGTCCCCTCTCCCCATCTCCTCCGGTGGCGCCGGAACGCCGCCGTGGCCATCATCATCATCACCACGATCTTCACCAACACCTCCGCCATCTTCACCAACATCTCCATCACCTTCCCCCCTCTATATACAGCGGTCCACTCTCCCGCAACCCGCTGTACCCTCTACTTGAACATGGTGCTTTATGTTTCATATTATTATCCAATGATGTGTTGCCATCCTATGTTGTGTGAGTAGATTTTCGTTGTCCTATCGGTGGTTGATGAATTTCTATGATTGATTTAATTTGCTTGTGGTTATGTTGCTGTCCTTTGGTGCCCATCATATGAGCGCGCACGTGGATCACATCATAGGGTTAGTTGTATGTTGATAGGACTATGTATTGGAGGGCAAGAGTGACAGAAGCTTCAACCTAGCATAGAAATTGATGCATACGGGATTGAAGTGGGGCCAATATATCTTAATGCTATGGTTGGGTTTTACCTTAATGAACATTAGAAGTTGCGGATTCTTGCTAATAGTTCCAATCATAAGTGCATATAATTCCAAGTAAGGGATGACATGCTAGCAGTGGCCTCTCCCACATAATACTTGCTATCGGTCTAGTAAAGTAGTCAATTGCTTAAGGGACAATTTCACAACTCCTACCACCACTTTTCCACACTCGCTACATTTACTTTAGTTGCTTCTTTACCTTAACAGCCCCTAGTTTTATTTTCATACTCTTTATTATCTTGTAAACCTATCCAACAACACCTACAAAGTACTTCTAGCTTCATACTTGTTCTAGGTAAAGCGAACGTCAAGTGTGCGTAGAGTTGTATCGGTGGTCGATAGAACTTGAGGGAATATTTGTTCTATCTTTAGGTCCTCGTTGGGTTCAACACTCTTACTTATCGAACACTGTTGCGATCCCCTATATTTGTGGGTTATCAGTTCCTACATATTCTACGATGATCTTTATCGGTAAAACCGCATAACAACATACGTTGTTCCCTTTTGTCATCAGTATGTTACTTGCTTGAGATTCGATCGTCGGTATCTCAATACCTAGTTTAATCCCATTACTGGCAATTCTCTTTACTCGTTCTGTAATGCAACATCCCGTAACTAACACATTTGTCACATTGCTTGCAAGGCTTATAGTGATGTGCATTACCGAGAGGGCCCAGAGATACCTCTCCGATACACGGAGTGACAAATCCTAATCTCGATCTATGCCAACTCAACAAACACCATTGGAGACACCTATAGAGCATCTTTATAGTCACCCAGTTACGTTGTGACGTTTGATAGCACACTAAGTGTTCCTCTAGTATTCGGGAGTTGCACAATCTCATAGTCATAGGAACTTGTATTAGTTATGGAGAAAGCAATAGCAGTAAACTAAACGATCAAAGTGCTAAGCTAACAGATAGGTCAAGTCAATCACATCATTCTCTAATGATGTGATCCCATTCATCAAATGAAAACTCTTTGTCCATGCCTAGTAAACTTAACCATCTTTGATTAACAAGCTAGTCAAGTAGAGGCATACTAGTGACACTCTATTTGTCTATGTATTCACACATGTACTAAGTTTCCGGTTAATAAAATTCTAGAATGAATAATTGATGACCAGCAAGTGTAGGGGATCTATCATAGCCTTTTCGATAAGTAAGAGTGTCGAACCCAACGAGGAGCAGAAGGAAATGATAAGCAGTTTTCAGTAAGGTATTCTCTGCAAGCACTGAAATTATTGGTAACACCTAGTTTTGTGATAAGGTAATTTGTAACGAGTAGCAAGTAATAAAAGTAAATAAGGTGCAGCAAGATGGCCCAATCCTTTTTGTAGCAAAGGACAAGCCTGGACAAACTCTTATATGAAGGAAAGCGCTCCCGAGGACACATGTGAATTATCGGCAAGCTAGTTTTCATCACGTTCATATGATTCGCGTTCGGTACTTTGATAATTTGATTTGTGGATGGACCGGTGCTTGGGTACTGTCCTTACTTGGACAAGAATCCCACTTATGATTAACCCCTATTACAAGCATCTGCAACTACAACAGAAGTATTAAGGTAAACCTAACCATAGCATGAAACATATGGATCCAAATCAGCCCCTTACGAAGCAACGCATAAACTAGGGTTTAAGCTTCTGTCACTCTAGCAACCCATCATCTACTTATTACTTCCCAATGCCTCCCTCTTGGCCCAAACAATGGTGAAGTGTCATGTAGTCGACGTTCACATGACACCACTAGAGGGATGACACCATACATCTCATCAAAATATCGAACGGATACCAAATTCACATGACAACTTATAGCAAGACTTCTCCCATGTCCTCGGGAACAAACGCAATAACTCACAAAGCATATTCATGTTCATAATCATAGGGGTATTAATATGCATAATGGATCTAAACATATGATCTTCCACCAAGTAAACCAACTAGCATCAACTACAAGGAGTAATCAACACTACTAGCAACCCACAGGTACCAAACTGAGGTTTGGATACAAAGATTGGATAGAAGAGATGAACTAGGGTTTGAGATGAGATGGTGCTGGTGAAGATCTTGATGGAGGTTGACACCCTCCCGATGAGAGGATCGTTGGTGATGACGATGGTGATGATTTCCCCCTCCCGGAGGGATGTTTCCCCGGTAGAACAGCTTCGCCGGAGCCCTAGATTGGTTCCGCCAAGGTTCCACCTCGTGGCGGCAGAGTTTCTTTCCAAAAGCTTGCTTATGATTTTTTCCTCGACGAAAGACTCCATATAGCCAATGATGGGCATCAGAGGGCCACCAAGGGGCCCACGAGGCAGGGGGCGCGCCCAGGGGGTAGGGCGTGCCCCCACCCTCGTGGATGGTGGGTGGCCCCCCTCTGGTACTTTCTTCGCTCAGTACTTTTTATATATTCTGAAAATAACTCCCTGGAGTTTCAGGACTTTTGGAGATGTGCAGAATAGGTCTCTAATATTTGCTCCTTTTCCAGCCCAAAATTCCAGCTGCCGGCATTCCCCCTCTTCATGTAAACCTTGTAAAATAAGAGAGAATAGGCATAAGTATTGTGACATAATGTGTAATAACAGCCCATAGTGCAATAAATATTGATATAAAAGCATGATGCAAAATGGGCGTATCAACTCCCCCAAGCTTAGACCTCGCTTGTCCTCAAGCAAAAGCCGAAATCAAAAATTATATATATATATATATATATATATATATATATATGTTGTCATATGATCTCTTATGCTAAAGTAACAATTCAATCACAATTTCAAGTATGAATCATAAACTTCATTGAGAACCAACAAACTCTAATCTCAGTCACTGAGGCAATTGCAATTTATCATAACATAGGAAAGCGTCAATGTCGGTGTCAAAACCGGCGGATCTCAGGTAGGGGGTCCCGAACTGTGCGTCTAGGCCAGATGGTAACAGGAGGCAAGGGACACGAAGTTTTACCCAGGTTTGGGCCCTCTCGGTGGAGGTAAAACCCTACATCCTGCTTGATTAATATTAATGATATGGGTAGTACAAGAGTAGATCTACCACGAGATCAGAGAGGCTAAACCCTAGAAGCTAGCCTATGGTATGATTGTTGTTGTCTATGTTGTCCTACGGACTAAAACCCTCCGGTTTATATAGACACCGGAGAGGGTTAGGGTTACACAAAGTCGGTTACAATGGTAGGAGATCTGCATATCCGTATCGCCAAGCTTGCCTTCCACGCCAAGGAAAGTCCCTTCCGGACACGGGACGAAGTCTTCAATCTTGTATCTTCATAGTCCAGGAGTCCGGCTGAAGGTCTAGTCCGGCCATCCGGACACCCCCTAATCCAGGACTCCCTCAGTATCCCCTGAACCAGGCTTCAATGACGACGAGTCCGGCGCGTAGATTGTCTTCGGCATTGCAAGGCGGGTTCCTCCTCCAAGTACTTCATAGAAGATTTTGAACACAAAGATAGTGTCCGGCTCTACAAAATAAGTTTCCACATATTGCCATAGAGAGAATAATATTTACACAAATCTAATCTGCTGATGTATTCCATAGTGTGATACACCACGGCCAAGCCTTTATCCGAGTCATTTTATTATCCCACCTCAGCGCGTCACGCGAGGCGGTTTCCTTGGCACGTCTTGTTAAAGCAGAGATCGTGTCCCCTTATTCCGGGATTCTCATCAATACGGGCGTGGGTAACCCAACCGCTTCTAGGACTCCTAGATTATAGGCAAGTCCAAACGGACACGGAGAGGACGCTTGATATTCACCCTCTTTATAAAGGGGACAAGGCTTTTATTTTTCCCTCCCGTGCTCAATTGAATCCTTCCCCCACCTCAAGCTCAAACACCCGAAGTTCAGGTCAGGTGCTCCGAACCTTCAGTCATGTCCGGATCTAGCCTTCAAGGCCGATGGATGCCTTCCTCCGTCACGGAAGAAGACATCAAAAAGTTGAGGGAGGCCAGATATCTGACCGCCGAGATTTTGCATCGGCTGCCTCCCCGAGGGCAGGCCGTCCCCACTCCTGAACCCAACGAGAATGTCGTGTCTGTATCCCACTTCCTCCGAGGTCTAGGCCTTGCTCTGGATCCTTTCGTCAGGGGTTTGATGTTTTATTACGGGCTAGACTTCCATGATCTAGCTCCGGACTCCTTTCTTCATATCACGACATTTATTGTTGTGTGCGAGGCCTTCCTCCGGGTTACCCCTCACTTTGGCCAATGGCTCAAGACCTTTGAAGTAAAGTCGAAGATGATCGAGGGGCAACATGCAGCGTGTGGAGGTGCCTCAATATGCAAGATGACGGGAGCTCCATGGCCCAAAGGTTCCATCCCAGAGGTGTCTGAATTGTGGCAACAGGAGTGGTTCTACATCACGACTCCTAGAAGTGCCAAGTGGGTGGCCGCCCCTGTTTTCCGCTCGGGCCCTCCACCACAACTGATGTCATGGATCAGCAGAGGTCTGAGCTGGGGTCCAGCCAAGGACGTGCCTATACTGCAAAGCCGCATTAGAGATCTCTTCAATGGAGATTTCAGTTTGGTTGTGGTAATACAAGTTATGCTGGTTCGTCAAGTCTAGCCTTGCAAACGCCGGCCTCTTCGCCCGTGGGAGTTCAATCCCGAGGGACCGCGTGTCATTCAAAATTTTCTCGGCCTGACGCACGAGGAGATGTACAAGTCATTCTTTGGACCTCAGGCGGAGTGTCCGGAAATCACCGAGGACGTGGGCCTGAGTAGTAACCGTGCCACTGAACAGGTAAGGCATCTTCTGGCCGAACATACTATCTCTCCTTTGTTACGAAGTTATTTCTGAGAGTTTGCTTTTTGACCAGGACTGGCTAACAAAGGCGAAGTTGATTCGGTGTTCGGCCCCCCTCCCTGAGGGTTTGGAAAATCCGGTATTGGAAAAGATGCTCCAGACCGCACCTTGCCCGGAGCCCTTGAAGGAAGATACTGTGGAGGATAATACGGGTGGACGCGGGTCCCCAACGCTGCCCATTCTAACCGAGGGGGCGAGCGTCTCCATGAAAGAAGACGACCAGAAGAGGAAAAGGACTACGCCCGGGGATTCGGAAGCCGAAGCTTCCAAACGGGAGAAGAAGTCTCCCACAGAGGGTCCTACCTTGGGGGGCGCTGTTGCCGCACAAAGTCCGCGGGGGGATCAATTCTCCCGCGAGTCGTAAGTGACCTGAAATACTTTAATAGTACAGATATGCCATCTTTTTCTTCTGAGAAAATAACCACCGCATATATCTTTGCAGTTCGGGCCTTAGCCCCTCTCAAATGAGCTCGTCTTCGGGGGATCTTCTTCCAGAGATGATGGAGAGTGAAACGCCTCGTCCGGACTCCTCCGCTCCGGAAGCGGGCGACCCTGTAGTGTCGTCGCGGAGGGCCTCTCCGAGTCCGGTGAGGCCAGAAGATAATCCCATTGACCCCCGAAGCTCCCAGTGTCCGGATCCCGAAGGGAGCAGACAAAAGAGTCCGGCACCGTCTAGTGTGCGATCGGATGTTCTGAGGGAGTTGGTGAGGCGAGCGGCCATCTCAGATGAACACCGTGTGCTGATGAATACGGTGATGGAGAGGATATCGTCCACCAAAAGCGGATTGCACGAAGCTTTTATGAGTCTTCCGACAGGCTTTGAGGTACATAAAAGATAGTCCTGCACATGCTAGGTGTGCCCTGTGTAGATAGTAGCCCCTGAGACTCTGCTTGTCGTCGGAAACGACGACGAACAGAGGATCATATTCCTAGGTAATAACCATACTGCCTTTATGTGTAGGTGATGGAAGCTCCGGTGGCTAGCCGGACTAGCGAGTTTGCCCATTTAGAACGGCAGTTGGATGCGGCAGACGCTGACATCGAGCTTGTTAACAAAAGGCTTGACGAGGCACAGGGTAAGTGTCATTATCTGGTAAACACCACATAGGAAGAGCAGCATGATGCCAGTATCTTTAACATGTTGTGACTGCAGATGGAGCTGCCACTGTTGAAGCCTTGCGGGCGGAACTTGCCCGAGCCAAGGAACAAGCGAGGTTGGGTAATGCGGCTGCTTTGAAGGCGGCCGAAGAGTTGCAAGCCGAGAAGGCCGCGCATGGCGAGAGCCGAGATAAGATGGCCAAGATGGCCACAGAATTAAAAGCCGCCGCCGACCGTTGCTGGGTTCTCGAAAAGGAAAACCAAGCGAAGGCATCGGACCTTGAGAAGGCTGCTGCGACGAGAAAGGACCTCCGCTCTGCTATGAGGGCAAAGAAGGAGGAGCTGCGAGAAGCCGAGGATATTGTAGCTGGGAAATCCTTTATGTTGCGGAGGAAGTTCGGAGATCCATGGTATGCCCCTCTGGATCGGCTATGGAGTTTGGTGGATGTATATATGGATTTGGCGGTGAGCGCTACCGATGCGGCCAAGTATTTCCAAGGTCAGACGGACCCTGAAGTAGACCGGCTGTTTTGGAGACAATTCCATTCTCCCGAGCGTCCGCTTTCATTGACTGACCAATTAGCCGCATGGGCCGAACTAAATAGGTTGTCCGGACTCTCCATGAGGTCTGTTGTGGATCAGCTATGGCCGGAAAGGTCAAAACCGAATAGCTATTTCAGCTTGGTGCAGCAGTTCCTTGATGTGGTGCCACGCATTAATGCGATGAAGAGGTCGGCTTGCATAGAGGGCGCACGGATAGCCTTTGCCCGTGTTAAGGCATACTGGGTGTAGATGGATGCTACCAATGTTGCAGCGCGGGATTCGGCTATAGGTCAAAAGGCTGCTGAGCACTACTTTGAAGAAGTTCTTGAGGGTGCCCGTTTGATAGAGACCCAATGCTCAAAAACTATTATGTTTGAGTGATATGTAATCCCATTGTAAGCGAAATGCTTTTATAAATTTTTATAAGGCTCTTTTTATACTTTTGCCTGAAAGTAATATGATGCCTCCTAGGCGGCCGTTTATGTATACATGTGTATAACCTGAAAGATTGCAGTCGTCGGCTTCAACCCCCACACATATAATGCGGAGGTGCTTGCAAAAACACGCGTTCACACTTAACCCAACGTCTTGGTCCTATTAAGGAGGTGATAGCGGAGCGAGCGAGGCAACCGGACTATAATGCTTTAGCACTTTCACTTAGCCATAGGAGTTTGAGAGTGGGGCTACTAGATAGCTCCTGGTGGCTCCGCACTCTCCCGATTCCGGGGTGCATACATGCCTGGCCGGAAAACGGCCCTTCGTTAAGGCGGAGGAATTCTAACATTCCCACAGGTCATCGAGTGGTTGACCAGTCTCACGCTATATCATGACAGTCAGTTTTCGGCTTTCTCTACTGAGGTGCTCGTCCGGATGAACCAGGGCACAATCGCAGTAGTTCTCCTAGTGCTACCTTAGCCGGTAAAGCGGAACGTAAGGCACCAAAACACAGGAGCCGGGCAAACCCAACATTTGACCAAAGACAATGATTCGGAGCTGATGCATATAGGGCCAAACTCGCGACGCCGAACACTCCCTAAGGTATTCGGTCTTTGTGGTATAAACCGGGCCTAAATAATGGCCTTTGTAAGAAGCCCCTTGTGTCCAGGTACGTGCATTGTTCTGGCGTGGCCACATGCCAAGACGTCAACATCCTTCTCAACGGTGGATATGTATGAACAAGAGACAATAAAAAAGGTTTATGTAGGGTCTTAATATAAAAAGAATCCTTGGAGTGGGTCCCTGCTGCACGTCTGCGCCTGTGTCTCTGTTGTGTCGTATCCTGGACGGGTGTAGCATGATGATCTTCTGTAAAAGAGAGGAAGTTAAGTGAAAAAGTTGTCGTGCAAAAAGATAGTTTTTAAAGAAACCATGTATAATTCAAGATGATAAGAAATTGCCACTCGTCTGTGCATGTTGAGCCCCTTGTATTGACAAATAGGGGTGTGACCATTTATTCGGTATAAGTAGCGGCGCCGGACTCGATTAGTTGTATCTGAGGTCTTGACGACCTATTGGATGCTTTCTCTTGTCTGGGCGCCTTTAGTGTGCGGCTGCCAAGGCAGCCTCGCTCTCTTCGGCGCGCAGAGATCGCTTGATATTTCCGTGCACTGTGATGATGCCACGTGGACCGGGCATCTTGAGTGTGAGGGAGGCGTAGTGTGGTATTGCATTAAAGCGAGCGATAGCTTCGCGTCCGAGCAGTGCTTGATAGCCACTTTGAAACGGAGCGATGTGGAAAGTTAAATGCTCGCAACGGAAGTTATCGGGGGAGCCGAATATAACTTGTAGTAGGAGGGAGCCCGTACAATGAGCCCCTGGGCCTGGCGTTACTCCTTTAAAGGTAGTATTGCTATGGCGAATTTGTGTTGGGTCTAACCCCATCCCGCGGATTGTATCCTGATATATTAGGTTTAGGCTACTGCCGCCGTCCATCAAGACTCTTGTGAAGTGATATCCGCCAATTACTGGGTCTAATACCAGGGCAGCCCATCCTGCGTGTCGGATACTTGCTGAGTAATCGCGATGGTCGAAAGTGATCGGTTGAGATGACCAGTGGCAGGACTTCGTGGTGACAGGCACTTGGGTATATTTTCCTGGGAGTGCCGCGTTGTTTTTTCCCTTGATTACGTGTAACACGTTTACTGTTTTGACTTCTGGTGGAAATTTCTTTTGTTCCCCCGTGTCTTGCTTGGGGGGCTCGTCCTCGTCTTCACTGTATCCTCCCCCTTGTGTACGACGTTGAGCTTGCCGGACTGCTTGAAGACCCAACATTCTCTGTGGGTATGATTAGCAGGTTTACCAGGGGTACTATGAATCTGACATACTTGGTCCAGAATTTTGTTGAGGCTGGACAATTCATCCCTGGTGCCTTTAGGGGGCGGCTTTTGACCTGGCCGAGAGCTTTTGAATCCGGCATTTACTGCCGTGCCCTTCGTGATGTCTTCTTTATTCCGGCGTTTGTTATTGTTGTTGCGCCGTGATTTCCCGTTTCCATCTCTAACTTCAGATGTACTGGGGTCGCTGGTGCTGCATCTGGCTAGCCAGCTGTCCTCACCCGCGCAAAAGCGAGTCATGAGGTTTGTTAATGCGGCCATCGTTCTCGGCTTATTTTGGCCGAGGTGTCTGGCGAGCCATTCGTCACGGACGCTATGCTTGAAAGCTGCCAAGGCTTCAGCGTCCGGACAGTCAACAATCTAGTTCTTTTTAGTAAGAAACCTGTTCCAAAGCTTTCGGGCTGACTCTCCGGGCTGTTGAGTTATATGACTCAAATCGTCCGCATCCGGAGGTCGGACATAAGTCCCTTGAAAATTTGCCCGAAAGGCGTCTTCGAGCTCTTCCCAACTTCCAATGGAGCTTTCGGGGAGGCCTTTGAGCCAGTGACGAGCTGGCCCTTTGAGCTTGAGGGGTAGGTACTTGATGGCGTGGAGATCATCTCCTTGAGCCATATGGATATGAAGGATTTAGTCCTCAATCCAGACCCCAGGGTCTCTTGTTCCGTCATATGCCTCTATGTTTACGGGCTTGAATCCCTCTGGAAATTCATGTTCCAGCACCTCATCGGTGAAACATAGGGGGTGTGCAGCACCCCTGTAGCTGGGTGTACCGCGTTGTTCGGATGTTTGTTGTGTTGCATTGTATGCTGGGGCGTGCTTGCGTGGTCCATAGATGGATCTTGTTGCGTCGTACTTTGGGTGCGAGACCTCGCATGGGTCGCGTATTGTATTGTGAGCGGCATTGTATGCCGCTCTGTGGTGGTAGAGGGGTCGTCTATCCGACCAGGTGGCTGCTTTGATATTTGGTTGTGGGGGTTCTGAGGCCTCCATATCGAATTCGGGTAGCAACTTCCGCTTTGGGTAGCTTTTGGAGGGGCGATTGTCGTTGTACCTTGCTGCAGTGTTGAGTATTTTATTCCATCTGATTTGGAGTGTGTCTTGCGCAGCCTTGAGTCTTTGCTTCTGCTTTTTCAGACTCCTCGCAGTGGCAACAAGCCTTTTACGGGCAGGCTGCTGCTCCGGGTGTCTGTCCAGCGTTATGTCGTCCGGACCATTATCCTTGATAGGATTTGTTTGTTCGGTTTGATTATCCGGATTGCCGTTGTCCGGCAGTGGTTCGCCCTGCTCCAGCGCTGGGTCTGTGTGATCGCTATTTCTGTCGAGGCGGGATTTGGGGCGGCGCTTGTGTCGCCGCTTTGACTGCTTTTCGAGGGAACAAGCCTTTGGTGCGTCCTTCCACTCCTCGTCATCATCTTTTGGTGCGTCCACCATGTATACGTCATATGACGAGGTGGCGTTCCAGGGCCCAATGGGTGCCGGTTCTTCATCGTCTCCTTCATCGGCGTCCATACCGTCGATGTCTTCGGAATCGAAGTCGAGCATGTCGGTTAAATCGTCGATAGTGGCTACAAAGTGGGTGGTGGGTGGGCTTTGAATTTCTTCATCGTCCGCATCCCAATCTCGCTGACCGTAGTCCGGCCAGGGCTCTCCTGATAAAGAGAGAGCCTTTAGTGATTTTATAATATCGCCAAAAGGTGAGTGCTGAAAGATGTCCGCGGCAGTAAACTCCATGATCGGCGCCCGATCGGATTCGACCGGCAGAGGCGCGAATGGTTTGGAGTCCGAAGAGGAGTCCGGCTCCTTGGAATCATGAGTCTCGCGAGTGCGGGGCTGGTGTTCGGCTCGATCGCTGTTAGGATCGCAGCCCCTGAGGCGGCGTCCAACCACCCATCCTCGATCGGCGCGGTTGACTCCGAATTAAGAGTCAAAGCCGATGCGGGTGCGGCCTTCAGGGCACTGTTAGGCGGCAGAGCTAGATCATGCTCGTCGTGGCAGTGCGGCGGGCTCGGTAGTGGCTCGAATTCGTCGAAGATCAAGTCCCCGCGGATGTCAACCGTGTAGTTTAAACTTCCAAATCTGACCTGACGGCCAGGGGCATACCTTTCGATCTGCTCTAGATGGCCAAGTGAATTGGCCCGTAGTGCAAAGCCGCCGAAGATAGAGATTTGTCCGGGGAGACAAGTTTCACCCTGGACCGCATCACTATCGATGATCGTAGGAGCCATCAAGCCTGACGGCGACGACACAGAGGAACTCTCAATGAAAGCACCAATGTCGGTGTCAAAACCGGCGGATCTCGGGTAGGGGGTCCCGAACTGTGCGTCTAGGCCAGATGGTAACAGGAGGCAAGGGACACGAAGTTTTACCCAAGTTCGGGCCCTCTCGATGGAGGTAAAACCCTACGTCCTGCTTGATTATGGGTAGTACAAGAGTAGATCTACCACGAGATCAGAGAGGCTAAACCCTAGAAGCTAGCCTATGGTGATTGTTGTTGTCTATGTTGTCCTACGGACTAAAACCCTCCGGTTTATATAGACACCGGAGAGGGTTAGGGTTACACAAAGTCGGTTACAATGGTAGGAGATCTGCATATCCGTATCGCCAAGCTTGCCTTCCACGCCAAGGAAAGTCCCTTCCGGACACGGGACGAAGTCTTCAATCTTGTATCTTCATAGTCCAGGAGTCCGGCTGAAGGTCTAGTCCGGCCATCCGGACACCCCCTAATCCAGGACTCCCTCAGTCAATATAAGAGCTTTTCAGCAAGTCCACATACTCAACTATCATTTAGTCTTTCACAATTGCTAACACTCATGCAATATTTATGGGTATGAAGTTTTAATCGGACACAGAGAAAGATAGGGGCTTATAGTTTTGCCTCCCAACTTTTTACCTCAAGGGTAATGTCAACAATAATAGTTCATGAAAACTCACATCCAATTAGCTATATATATATATATATCATGATCTTTCCAACACATTGTGCTTGCCAAAGGATAAAATGTAAAAAGGAAAGGTTAAAATCACCATGACTCTTTGCATGAAGTATAAGACAAGAATAAAAGATAGGCCCTTCGCAGAGGGAAGCAGAGGTTGTCATGTGCTTTTATGGTTGGATGCACGAAATCTTAATGCAAAAGAACGTCACTTTATATTGCCACTTGTGATATGGACCTTTATTGTGCAGTCCGTCGCTTTTATTGCTTCCATATCACAAGATCGTATAAAGTTTATTTTCTCCACACCAATAGATCATACATATTTAGAAAGCAAATTTTTTTATTGCATGCACCGATGACAACTTACTTGAAGGATCTTACTCAATCCATAGGTAGATATGGTGGACTCTCATGGCAAAACTGGTTTTAAGGGTATTTGGAAGCACAAGTAGTATCTCTACTTGGTGCAAAGAAATTGGCTAGCATGAGAGGGAAAGGCAAGCTCAACATGTTGGATGATCCATGACAATTTAATTTATCTCAGATGTAAGAAAACATAACCCATTACGTTATCTTCCTTGTCCAATGTCAACTCTTTAGCATATCATACTTTAATGAGTGCTCACAATCATAAAAGATGTCCAAGATAGTATATTTATATGTGAAAACCTCTCTTTCTTTATTACTTCCTATTAATTGCAAAAATGACCAAAACTATGTTTGTCAACTTTCAACAACTTTTATTCATCATACTTTTATATGTGAAGTCATTACTCTCCATAAGATCATTATGATCTCTTTATTTCTTTTTATTTCTTCTCTTTTATTCTATTCCCTCAAGATCATAGTAAGATAATCAAGCCCTTGACTCAACACTAATCTTTATTATATATAGCTCATGGACTCGATTACATAAGAAGATCATAAAGCAAAACTCACAACTAGATCATACTAAAACTTTATTCTACTAGATCAAGATATTATCAAAAGGATCGAACTAAGAAAAACGGTAAAGCTAAAAGTGATGGTGATACGATACCGGGGCACTCCCCCAAGCTTGGCAATTGCCAAGGGGAGTGCCCATACCCGAGGCTCGGTTCTTCTTTGTTGGTGATGAAGGTGTTGGTGATGATGGGTAGTCGCACATCGAGCGTAAGAGATCCTCCAATTTGCGTATAATGGACTTGAGTGCGATGATATGCTCCTTCAACAAAATATTTTCACTTGTGAGATACTTGTTTTGAATATGAGCTAACTCAATCATCTTGAAAGCCTCAATCTCAGTTGGGGTAAAGAGATTGTGGTGAGATTGAAGGATGTCTTCTTCTGCTACTACCGGAACTTGATCCCCCATGGCCTTCTTGATCCCATCATCCTTGTTGATCTCTTTGGGTTCTTCTCTATTAAACTTATCTCCATTAGCCAAGCATTGTTTCCCTCATTTTTGGAGGAGGAGGGAGACGACATGATGCTTGGCCTTGACAACCCTGGCAGGAAACAGCTCGAAACAAAAACAGGAGATATTTGCGTGATACGATGATCAAAACCTTCGGGAGATTATATAATGATTTTTTATCGACCAAAAGAAGTGCCGTGCAAGAAAACGGAGTCCGGAGGGCACACGAGGTAACCTCGAGGCAGGGGGCGCCCAGTGGGGTAGGGCGCGCCCTCCACCCTCGTGGAAGCCTCGTGTCCTTTCCGAACTGCTTCTTATTTTCCTATTTTCTTAAATATTCCAAAACGGAGAAAAAATGCCATTAGAACTGTTTTGGAGTCGGTTTACTTATCGTACCATGTACCTATTCCTTTTCAGAGTCTGAAAGATTCTGGAAAGTGTCCCTTATGTATTCCTCCGGGGTTATGGTTTCAATAATATTAGTTTCAACATTTATGGGATTACTTGGGATATAATGTTTGATTCTTTGACCGTTCACCACCTTCGGATTTGTGCCTTCGAAGTTGTTGATTTTTATGGCACCGGAACGATAGACCTCCTCGATAACGTAAGGACCTTCCCATTTAGAGAGAAGTTTGCCCACAAAAAATCTTAAACGAGAGTTGAATAGCAACACATAATCACCTACATTAAACTCACGCTTTTGTATCCTTTTGGCATGCCATCTTTTAACTTTTTCTTTAAACAGCTTGGCATTTTCATAGGCATGGGTTCTCCATTCATCAAGTGAGCTAATGTCAAATAACCTTTTCTCACTGGCAAGTTTGAAATCATAATTGAGCTCTTTGATAGCCCAATATGCCTTATATTCTAATTCAAGAGGTAAGTGACATGCTTTACCATAAACCATTTTATATGGAGACATACCCATAGGATTTTTATATGCAGTTCTATAAGCCCATAATGCATCATCAAGTTTCTTGGACCAATTCTTTCTAGATCTATTAACAGTCTTTTGCAAAATTAATTTGAGCTCTCTGTTACTCAATTCTACTTGACCACTAGACTGTGGATGATATGGGGATGCAATTCTATGATTAACATCATACTTAGCAAGCATTTTATGAAAAGCACCATGAATGAAATGTGAACCGCCATCAGTCATTAAATATCTAGGGACTCCAAACCTCAAAAAAATAACTTCTTTAAGCATCTTAATAGAGGTGTTATGATCAGCACTACTAGTTGGAATAGCTTCTACCCACTTAGTAACATAATCAACAATAACTAAAATATGTGTATACCCATTAGAGGAAGGAAACTGTCCCATATAATCGAAGCCCCAAACATCAAATGGTTCAATAACAAGTGAATAATTCATAGGCATTTCTTGACGTCTACTAATATTACCAATTCTTTGACATTCATCACAAGATAAGACAAAATTACAGGCATCCTTGAAGAGAGTAGGCCAATAAAAACTGGATTGCAATACATTATGTGCAGTTCTATCTCCAGCATGGTGTCCACCATAAGTTTCGGAGTGACACTTGCGTAGGATCTGTTCCTGTTCATGCTCAGGTACACAACATCTAATAACACCATCTACTCCTTCTTTATAAAGATGTGAGTCATCCCAGAAGTAATGTCTTAAATCATAGAAAACCTTTTTCTTTTACTGGTATGTGAAACTAGGTGGTATAAACTTAGCAACAATGTAATTAGCATAATCAACATACCATGGAGCAGTACGAGAAGCATTTATGACAGCTAATTGTTCATCAGGAAAGCTATCATCAATAGGTAGTGGGTCATCAAGAACATTCTCTAACCTAGACAAGTTGTCTGCAACGGGATTCTCAACTCCCTTTCTATCAATAATATGCTAATCAAATTCTTGTAGCAGGAGAACCCATCTAATAAGTCTAGGTTTAACATCTTTCTTTTCCATAAGATATTTAATAGCAACATGATCAGTGTGAATAGTTACTTTAGAATCAACAATATAAGGTCTAAACTTATCACAAGAAAATACAACTGCTAAGAATTCTTTTTCAGTAGTAGCATAATTTCTCTGGGCATTGTCTAGAGTTTTACTAGCATATTGAATAACATTTAATTTTTTACCAACTATTTGTCCTAGAACAGCACCTACAGCATAGTCACTAGCATCACACATGATTTCAAAGGGTAAATTCCAATCAGGTGGCTGAACAATAGGTGCAGAAATCAAGGCTTTCTTAAGTATTTCAAATGCTTCTACACAATCATCATCAAAGACAAAAGGAATATCTTTTTGTAATAGGTTAGTCAGAGGCCGGGAAATTTTTGAGAAGTTCTTAATGAACTTCCTATAAAAACCCAGCATGACCAAGGAAACTTCTTATACCTTTGATGTCCTTGGGACACAGCATCTTTTCAATAGCATCAACTTTAGCTTTGTCAACTTCAATACCTCTTTCAGAAATTTTATGCCCCCAGACAATACCTTCATTAACCATAAAGTGGAACTTCTCCTAATTCAAGACAAGGTTAGTTTCTTCACATCTTTGCCGAACTCAATCAAGGTTGCTCAAGCAGTCATCAAAAGAGGATCCATAAATAGAGAAATCATCCATGAAAAATTCACAAATCTTTTCACAAATGTCAGAGAATATAGCCATCATGCATCTTTGAAAGGTAGCAGGTGCATTACATAAACCAAAAGGCATACGTCTATAAGCAAAGGTACCGAAAGGGCAAGTAAAAGTAGTCTTTTCTTGATCATCAGCTGACACAGGTATTAGAGACAAACCAGAGTAACCATCTAGAAAGAAAAAATGTGTATGTTTGGATAATCTTTCTAGCATTTTATCAATGAAAGGCAAAGGGTAATGATATTTTAGTAGCATTATTTAATTTGCGGAAATGATCACCATCCTATAACCTGTAATAATTCTTTGCGGAATCAATTCATCTTTATCATTAGGAACGACAGTAATACCTCCCTTCTTAGGGACACAATGGACAGGGCTTACCCACTGACTATCAGCACCGAGATAAATTATACCTGCTTCAAGGAGCTTTAATATTTCTTTTCTTACCACTTCTTTCATCTTAGGATTTAACCATCGTTGGTGATCAATAACTGGTTTGGCGTCTTTCTCCAAATTTATTTTGTGTTGACATAGAGTGGGACTAATGCCCTTAAGATCATCAAGAGTATAGCCAATAGCAGCACAGTGCTTCTTCTGAGTTTTCAATAATTTATCTTCTTCATGCTCTGAAAGGTTAGCACTAATAATAACAGGATATATCTTATTTTCATCAAGATAAGCATATTTAGGAGTATCAGGCAATGGTTTAAGCTCAAACACGGGATCACCCTTGGGTGGAGGAGGATCCCCTAGGATTTCAACAGGCAAGTTGTGTTTCAAAATAGGTCCCTGTTTAAAGAATACTTCATCTATTTCCCTTCTTTCATTCATAAACATATCATTTTCATGGTCTAGCAAATATTGTTCTAAAGGATCGGTAGGAGGCACGGCAATAGAAACAAGACCAATAATTTCATCTTTACTAGGCAATTATTTATCATGGGGTTGTCTACGAAATTTAGCAAAATTAAACTCATGAGACATATCCCCTAAACCAACAGAAACAATATCTTTATTGCAGTCTATCTTAGCATTAACAGTATTCAAGAAGGGTCTACCAAATATAATGGGACAAAAGTGATCTTGTGGGGAACTGAGAACAAGAAAATCAGTAGGGTATTTAAATTTCCCACACAAGACTTCAACATCTCTAACAATCCCAACTGGTGAAATAGTATCTCTATTGGCAAGCTTAATTGTAACATCAATCTCTTCTATCTCAGCAGGTGCAATATCATGCATAATTTCTTGGTATAAGGAATGAGGTATTGCACTTGCACTAGCACCCATTTCACATAAGCCATGATAGAAATGATCTCCTATTTTAACAGAAATAATAGGCATGCCTACAACGGGTCTATGTTTATTTTTAGCATCAGGTCTAGCAATTCTAGCAGCTTCATTGCAGAAGTAAATAACATGCCCATCAATATTATCGGCCAAGATATCTTTAACCATAGTAATACTAGGTTCAACTTTAATTTGCTCAGGGGGTTTAGGTGCCTTAATATTACTCTTGTTAACCACAGTTGAAGCTTTAGCATGATCCTTTATTCTAACAGGGAAAGGTGGTTTCTCAATATAAGCAGTAGGAACAACAGGATCATTATAAGTGATAGTCTTTTCTTCAACTTTAATAGGAGCAACTACTTTTACCTCAGTGGGAGGATTATATTTAAACCACTTCTCCTTTGGGAGATCAACATGAGTAACAAAGGATTCACAGAAAGAAGCTACTATCTCAGAGTCAAGTCCATATTTAGTGCTAAATTCACGGAAAACATCGGTATCCATAAAAGATTTAACACAATCAAACTTAGGTGTTATACCTAAATCCTTACCTTCGTCGAGGTCCCAATCTTCTGAGTTGCATTTAATTATTTTCAATAAATCCCATTTGAATTCAATAGTCTTCATCATAAAAGATCTAGTACAAGAAGTGGAGTGATTACTGAGAGAAAGCCGAGCATAATTTTTTGAATAATCATTTCTTTTGAGAGCTCATGATTGGGGCATGAATATAACATTGACTTAAGCCTTCCCCAAGCTTGAGCGATGCTTTCTCCTTCGCGAGGCCAAAAATTATATATATAATTACGATCACGGTGAACAAGATGCATATGATAAAACGTCTGATGAAATTCCAATTTCAATCGTTGGTAGTTCCATGATCCAATATCATCACATAGCCTCAACCATGTCAATGCATCTCCCTTCAAAGATAAAGGGAAGACCTTCTTCCTGATAACATCCTCGGGCATACCTGTAAGCTTAAATAATCCACAAACTTCATCCACATAGATTAGGTGCAAATCGGGATGTAATGTTCCATCACCTGTGAAAGGATTAGCTACCAGTTACTCTATCATACCCGAAGTAATTTCAAAGTAAACATTTTCAGTAGGTTCAGTAGGTTGTGGAGCAACTCTTTGCTCTACTGGTCGGGGTGAAGATACCCCGAACAAGCCCCTCAAAGGATTATGTTCCATAGTAACAAGTGACAGTAAATTTCAGCACACTATATAAATTTTTCCTTACCAAATTCCACCTACCAAAGGCACTTTACTCCCCGACAACGGCACCAGAAAAGAGTCTTGATGACCCACAAGTGTAGGGGATCTATCGTAGCCTTTTTGATAAGTAAGAGTGTCGAACCCAACGAGGAGCAGAAGGAAATGATAAGCAGTTTTCAGTAAGGTATTCTCTGCAAGCACCGAAATTATCGGTAACAGATAGTTTTGTGATAAGGTAATTTGTAACGAGTAGCAAGTAATAAAAGTAAATAAGGTGCAGCAGGATGGACCAATCCTTTTTGTAGCAAAGGACAAGCCTGGACAAACTCTTATATGAAGGAAAGCGCTCCCGAGGACACATCGGAATTATCGTCAAGCTAGTTTTCATCACGCTCATATGATTCACGTTCGGTACTTTGATAATTTGATATGTGGGTGGACCGGTGCTTGGGTACTGTCCTTACTTGGACAAGCATCCCAATTATGATTAACCCCTATTGCAAGCATCCGCAACTACAACAGAAGTATTAAGGTAAACCTAACCATAGCATGAAACATATGGATCCAAATCATCCCCTTACGAAGCAACGTATAAACTAGGGTTTAAGCTTCTGTCACTCTAGCAACCCATCATCTACTTATTACTTACCAATGCCTCCCTCTAGGCCCAAACAATGGTGAAGTGTCATGTAGTCGACGTTCACATGACACCACTAGAGGGATGACAACATACATCTCATCAAAATATCGAACGAATACCAAATTCACATGACTACTTATAGCAAGGCTTCTCCCATGTCCTCAGGAACAAACGTAACTACTCACAAAGCATATTCATGTTCATAATCAGAGGGGTATTAATATGCATAATGGATCTAAACATATGATCTTCCACCAAGTAAACCAACTAGCATCAACTACAAGGAGTAATCAACACTACTAGCAACCCACAGGTACCAATCTGAGGTTTGGATACAAAGATTGGATACAAGAGATGAACTAGGGTTTGAGATGAGATGGTGCTGGTGAAGATGTTGATGGAGATTGACCCCCTCCCAATGAGAGGATCGTTGGTGATGATGATGGTGATGATTTCCCCCTCCCGGAGGGAAGTTTCCCCGGCAGAACAGCTCCGCTGGAGCCCTAGATTGGCTCCGCCAAGGTTCCGCCTCGTGGTGGCGGAGTTTCTTCCCGAAAGCTTGCTTATGATTTTTTTCCTCGACGAAAGACTCCATATAGCCAAATATGGGCATCAGAGGGCCACCAGGGGGCCCACGAGGCAGGGGGCGCGCCCAGGGGGGTATGGTGTGCCCCCACCCTCATGGATGGTGGGTGGCCCCCCTCTGGTACTTCCTTCGCTCAGTATTTTTTATATATTCTGAAAATAACTCCCGTGGAGTTTCAGGACTTTTGGAGATGTGCAGAATATGTCTCTAATATTTGCTCCTTTTCCAGCCCAGAATTCCAGCTGCCGGCATTCCCCCTCTTCATGTAAACCTTGTAAAATAAGTATTGTGACATAATGTGTAATAACAGCCCATAGTGCAATAAATATCGATATAAAATCATGATGCAAAATGGACGTATCAATAATAAACATTTATCACGATATAAGGAAATATAAATAACAACTTTATTATTGCCTCTAGGGCATATTTCTTTCACCATGCCTTATGGGTAGAACTTGTGGAGATGCTCAATATTCCATGAGTTTTGCAATTGAATGCCATCTCCGGTCTCCAGACGGACTGCACCAGGTCTGGTGACTCGTACTACCCGGTAAGGGCCTTCCCACTTCAATGACAACTTGTTTGTACCCTTGGCAGACTGAACACGCCTAAGGACAAGGTCACCTTCCTCAAAACACTGGGCATGAACCCTGCGGCTATGATAGCAACACAGGGCTTGCTGATAGCGTTCATCACGCGTAGCAGTCCAGAGACGGTTCTCCTCAAGTAGCACAGCGTCGTCAGGCCGGTGCTGATCTTGCACTACTTCATCATAGACAAGCACTCGAGGCGACCCGTAAATGAGTTCCGTGGGGATAACTGTTTCTGCCCCGTATACCAGGGAGAAGGGAGTCTGCCCGGTAGCTCGGTTTGGTGTCGTTCTGAGGGACCAGAGAACTATCGGTAACTCCTCGATCCACCGCCTGTCGTGCTTCTACAGCGTATCAAGGGTTCTTGTCTTGAGTCCGCGCCAAAGATGTCGTGGGAAACCACGACCACCTATGGGACCAGAGGGCCCCTTGCTGGTTCTGTAGGGGGATGTCGCATTGCACAAAGAGCAGACGAGCATGGGGCAACACGAAAGAGATCATGCATGAAATTTTACCCATGTTCGGGCCGTCACGAGGCGTAAAACCCTACTTCTGCTTTGGTGGATTGATGGTGAAAAGGTGGTGGTGGAGCGCAGTACACTTGCCCGGCAAGGGTTGCCTCAGGGCGGTAGTGGCTACGCGCATATGGGGGTGTGAGTTATCCAATCTTCTAACCCTGTCTATGGTTGCCATGGGTCTCCTTTTATAGATCAAGGGGTTACCACAGTGGCAAAGTAGTCATTATGCACTAATAAGATAGCAAATAGTGCTATCATACCTAACTCTGCGGGCTGACATGGCAGTTCGGTAGCACCGAATGGAATTTGGTAGGAAGATATAATGGAAAACCTTGAAGGATTTTGAGGAGTTTTGAAGTTTGATCTTTAAGCACATTGAGCAAAAGGATCATTGTCACATCCTCATTCCCTTTTGATAGTACCGACATTGCCTATGGACTCAATGTGATCTTGAATCACTAAAACGAAAACAAAGATTCCTTTGTCTTGACCAACACCTATCTTTTTTAGGGGTCACCTTCCATTCCAATGTTGCACCAAAAAGATTTTTTCTTGAAATATACTTGAAGTACAATTAGTTCTTTGAGATATGTTGGCATGAACTACCAAAATCCACCTTGGGAATTAGATGCACCTTCAACACACAAACTTATGTTACACCGAAGACAACCAACGAGTTGCAGCTCCCTCAAATTGCATAGCAGCTACAAGAATCCATAGAACCAGATCGGTGTCAAAATAGCAAAGTAGACCTCCACCTAGTCTAGCATAACTTTGGATTCTTGCCGTCAAACCTCAGGAAATCCATTAAACAATGGTTTTTTGTGAATTCTTAAGGATCATGATTGACACTCACAACTGAACAAAATAGCAAACAAGGATAGAGGATGTTGAGTCTCATGGAAACCTCATGCTGGAGGTGGGATGTAAGGATGTTAAAACCTACTTCCCGATCCCCGTGTAGTCATTGTTAGATTGTGCCCATTAGGGCCGATCTCCGTGGATCCCCATGGAGTCTTGATGAGCGGCTACGAGTTTGCAATACGGGAGGAGAGACCAAGCGCGACGTGGATCTCATGGATGTTCTTGCGCAGATCCACCTCCGCTCCATTCATGTACGTCTGCATATATGATACGTCTCCAATGTATCTATAATTTTTAATTGTTCCATGCTATTATATTATCTGTTTTGGATGTTTTATATGCATTAATATGCTATTTTATATTATTTTTGGGACTAACTTATTAACCTAGATCCCAGTGTCAGTTTCTGTTTTTCCTTGTTGTTGAGTTTCGCAGAAAAGGAATACCAAACGGAGTCCAAACGGAATAAAACCTTCACGGTGATTTTTCTTGGAATAGAAGACACCCAGGAGACTTAGAGTTCAAGCTAGAGGAGCCACAAGGCGGCCACAAGGGTGGAGGGCGCGCCCAGGAGGGTAGGGCACGCCCCCTGCCTTGTGGGGCCCCCATGACTCCGCTGACCTAATTCTTTCACCTATATATTCACATATATTCCCAAACCACCAGAGGCATCCACAAAAACACTTTTCCACCGCCGCAACCTTCTGTACCCGTGAGATCCCATCTAGGGTCCTTTTCCGGCATCCTGTCGGAGGGGGATTCGATCACATAGGGCTTCTACATCAACTATATTGCCCTTCCTATGAAGCGTGAGTAGTTTACTTCAGACCTACGGGTCCATGGCTAGTAGCTAGATGGCTTCTTCTCTCTCTTTGATTCTCAATACCATGTTCTCCTCGATGTTCTTGGAGATCTATCCAATGTAATCTTCTTTTGCGGTGTGTTTGTCGAGATCCGATGAATTGTGGATTTATGATCAACTTATCTATGAATATTATTTGAATCTTCTCTGAATTATTTTATGCATGATTTGATATCTTTGTAATTCTCTTCGAACTATTGTTTGGTTTGGCCAACTAGATTGGTTTTTCTTGCAATGGGAGAAGTGCTTAGCTTTGGGTTCAATCTTGCGGTGTCCTTTCCCAGTGATAGTGGGGGCAGCAAGGCACGTATTGTATTATTGCCATCGAGGATAAAAAGATGGGGCTTACATCATATTGCTTGAGTTTATTCCTCTACATCGTGTCATACTTAATGTGTTACTCTATTCTTCATGAACTTAATACTCTAGATGCAGGCAGGAGTTCATCGATGTGTGGAGTAATAGTAGTAGATGGAGAATCATTTCGGTCTACTTGACACGGACATGATGCCTATATATCATAATCATTGCCTTAGATATTGTCATAACTTTGCGTTTTTCTATCAATTGCTCGACAGTAATTTGTTCACCCACCGTATTATTTGCTATCTTGAGAGAAGCCTCTAGTGAAACCTATGGCCCCCGGGTCTATTTTCCATCATATAAGTTTCCGATCTACTATTTTCCATCATATTAGTTTCCGATCTACTATTTTTCAATCCTTTACTTTTCGATCTATAAGCCAAAAACCCCAGAAATATTTACTTTATCTTTTGTTTAGTTTCATCTATGTCTATTAGATCTCACTTTTGCAAGTAGGGATGGCAATTTTATCCATGGATCTGGATACCCATGGATACCTGACCCGGTTGGGCAAGGGTATGGAGCACATTTTCGCCCATGGGTCCGTGGATATGGATACCCACGAACAGCCGGGTTGGGCATGGTTATAGTTTGTGCTCCATGGATATCCAATGGATACCCGTATGACATGTTGGGCCATATGCCAGTGATAGTAGAAAGAGCGAATCAATGGGAAATGGCAGGAAATATGCAACTTGTGCCATGAGCTATATGCCGCAGAATCAACCTCTGGTATGATACACTTAAGGACTCATCGTATTACTTGTTGCCTACTTATGCATGGCTTATGTTGTCATTTGTGAGTGAATGATGATGAATTAATTTTATCTTTGGGAAGGCTTCGTGCTGACTTTTCTATGCCCATGGAGCTCCATGGGTATGTGGGTATCTAGTGGGTTTGGGCATGGGCACAAGTTGTGCCCATGGATAATTTGGTGGATGGGCAGAGGGTAGGAAGATGAGTCATGGTTGGATTTGGACCAACTCCACCCGCCCCAAACCCGACGCATTGACATCCCTATTTGCAAGTGACCGTGAAGGGATTGACAACCCCTTTATCGCGTTGGGTGCAAGTTGTTTGATTGTTTATGTAGGTATTGGTGATTTGTGTATTGTCTCCTACTGGATTGATACCTTGGTTCTCTAACTGAGGGAAATACTTATCTCTACTTTGCTGCATCACTCTTTCTTCTTCAAGCGAAAAACCAACACAAGCTCAGGAAGTAGCAATATATCATTGACGATAGTGCCCAAAACCTTGTCGAAGGGTGACGCGGCCAAACGCATGACCGTCGTATCCATCATGTGACTCACCTCCAAAATGATGAGTTTATCGATCTCATCCTTGTGCTTCTCGTGCTCCTAGCAGGACGCCATCGAGAGTGTATGGTAGATGGCCTTGGCTTTTAGAGTGAGATTCCCTACTCCTGACGACGATGTGTTTCCAACGTAGCCAATCATATGTCGTGGGAGGTGGGAGGGATCTAGATTGAAGTCAGAGAAGGATCAATGGCTCTGTATTGCAGTTGTTAGCGCCAAGCTATGAATCAAAGAGGATACTGGGGGAATTGGTAGCTAGATGCTCGGGAAATTGCTCCAAGAAGAAGAATTGTTTGAGATCCAGACTGGGTGACTACAATCCAGTGGGTACTATCATGTACCAACCGCCAAGTAAGAACTCACACAACCCATGCCTCCTATGTAGCTAGCCGACGACCCAATCTTCTGGTGGATAGCGCTATGATGCAATGCGGGGCCTTTTGGCAGGTGGGCCCGGCTCCTTGTCTCCCTCGTATGGATCGTGGGCTTCATTAGGGGTGTTAACAAAGTCACGGTGAAGATGGACTGCCCAGCAATGTCAAACAAGACGGACTGGCATCGATGGGAAAATCTGTCACCCAAACGACATTGCCGATGATGGTGGTGTCTACTGATATGTCTCCAACGTATCTATAATTTTTGATTGCTCCATGCTATATTATCTACTGTTTTGGACTATATTGGGCTTTATTTTCCACTTTTATATTATTTTTGGGACTAACCTATTAACCGGAGGCCCAACCCAGAATTGTTGTTTTTTGCCTATTTCAGTGTTTCAAAGAAACGAAATATCAAACGGAGTCCAAACGGAATAAAATCTTCGGGAACGTGATTTTCTCACCGAACGTGATCCAGGAGACTTGGACCCTGCTCCAAGGAACAAAAGAGGCGGTCACGAGGGTGGGGGCCCCCTAGGGCGCGCCCCCTGCCTCGTGGGCCCCTCATTGCTCCTCCGGCGTACTTCTTCCTCCTATATATACACACGTACCCCCAAAACGATCAGAAGAGGAGCCAAAAACCTAATTCCATCGCCGCAACTTTCTATATCCACGAGATCCCATCTTGGGGCCTGTTCCGGAGCTCCGCCGGAAGAGGGCCGTCATCACGGAGGGCTTCTACATCATCATAGCCTCTCCGATGAAGTGTGAGTAGTTTACCTCAGACCTTCGGGTCCATAGTTAGTAGCTAGATGGCTTATTCTCTCTCTTTGAATCTCAATACAAAGTTCTCCCCCTCTCTTGTGGAGATCTATTTGATGTAATCTTCTTTTTGAGGTGTGTTTGTTGAGACCGATGAATTGTGGGTTTATGATCAAGTCTATCTATGAATAATATTTGAATCTTCTCTGAATTCTTTTATGTATGATTGGTTATCTTTGCAAGTCTCTTCGAATTATCCGTTTGGTTTGGCCAACTAGATTGGTAGTTCTTGCCATGGGAGAAGTGCTTAGCTTTGGGTTCGATCTTGCGGTGTCCTTACCCAGTGACAGAAGGGGCAGCAAGGCACGTATTGTATCGTTGCCATCAAGGATAACAAGATGGGGTTTATTTCATATTGCATGAATTTATCTCTCTACATCATGTCATCTTGCTTAAGGCGTTACTCTGTTTTTAACTTAATACTCTAGATGCATGCTGGATAGCGGTCGATGAGTGGAGTAATAGTAGTAGATGCAGAATCGTTTCGATCTACTTGTCACGGACGTGATGCCTATATACATGATCATGCCTAGATATTCTCATAACTATGCTCAATTCTGTCAATTGCTCAACAGTAATTTGTTCACCCACCGTAGAATACTTATGCTCTTGAGAGAAGCCACTAGTGAAACCTATGGCCCCCGGGTCTATTCTCATCATATCAATCTCCATCACTTTAATCTTGCTTTGCTTTTTTACTTTGCTTTTACTTTTTACTTTGCATCTTTATACCAAAAATACCAAAAATATTATATCTATCAGATCTCACTCTCGTAAGTGACCGTGAAGGGATTGACAACCCCTAATCACGTTGGTTGCGAGTAGCTTTTGCTTTGTGCAGGTACGAGGGACTTGAGCGTGGCCTCCTACTGGATTGATACATTGGTTCTCAAAAATTGAGGGAAATACTTACGCTACTCTGCTGCATCATCCCTTCCTCTTCAGGGAAAACCAACGCAAGCTCAAGACGTAGCAAGAAGGATTTCTGGCGCCGTTGCCAGGGAGTCTACGCGAAAAGTCAACATACCAAGTACCCATCACAATCCCTATCTCTCGCATTACATTGTTTGCTATTTTCCTCTCGTTTTCCTCTCCCCCCCCCAATTCACCCTTGCCGTTTTATTCGCCCTCTCTCTCTATCCTCCCTCTCTATTTGCCTCTTGTTTGCTCGCGTGCTAGTTTGTTTGCTTGTCGTCATGGCTAGTCCTCTTTCTGCTCCTATGTCTCCCGAGTTTGAAGTCCTTCACTTCAAACAAAAGCAAGGAGAAAACTTAAAGGATGCTTGGTTTAGAATAATGGAATCTTATCATAAATGCACCCTAGAAGTAAATTTCAGAATTTTTCTTCGCAATTTTTATGTTGGGCTTAATATATCTCATAGACAACTTTTGGATTGTGTTGCCAAAGGCAGTTTTATTGAAATTGATCCCAGTATCGCGCATGAAATTATGGAAGGTATAGTAGGAACTTTACCTCAACAAAAGGGGCCACATCATACCCAAGAGGAAATGCAAGTTTTTGAGAAAATTTGCGAAGTAACTAAGATTTTACAAAAATCTCTTGAACCTCTTAAAAGCGTTAGCGGAAATCTTCACCGCATGAATATGTTAATTACTCTTTGCAATAAGCGGTTGGATTCTTTAGATCTCAAGATCTCTGAATATGAGGGGAAACGTAAGGAACCTCCCGGATTCGAGCATAACATCACTAAAAGAATTAAGAATCAAGATGGCAATACCTAGACCTATGCTCGCTTTTATGCCTAGCTAGGGGCGTTAAACGATAGCGCTTGTTGGGAGGCAACCCAATTTTATTTTTATTCCTTGCTTTTTGCCCCTGCTTAGTAATAAATAAATTATTTAGCCTCTGTTTTGCTTGTGTTTTTTGTGTTTAATTAGTGTGTATGCCAAGTAGAACCGTTGGGAAGACTTGGGGAAAGTCTTGTTGAATTTGCTGTAAAAACAGAAACTTTAGCGCTCACGAGAACTGCTGTCATTTTTATTTGAAGAGTTATATTTAGTTAATTTTTTTTGCAGATGATTACTAGATAAATTCCTCACGTCCAGAAATTTATTTTAGAATTTTTGGGGTTCCAGATCTTGCGCTAGCTACAGATTACTACAGACTGTTCTGTTTTTGGCAGATTCTATTTTTCGTGTGTTGTTTGCTTATTTTGATGAATCTATGGCTAGTAAAACAGTTTATAATCCATAGAGAAGTTGGAATACAGTAAGTTTAACACCAATATAAATAAATAGTGAGTTCATTACAGTACCTTGAAGTGGTCTTTTGTTTTCTTTCGCTAACGGAGCTCACGAGTTTTCTATTTTGAGTTTTGTGTTGTGAAGTTTTCAAGTTTTGGGTGAATTCTTTTGATGGATCATCGAACAAGGAGTGGCAAGAGCCTAAGCTTGGTGATGAACATGGAACCACCAAGATAATCCAAGGACACCAAAAAGTCAAAGCTTGGGGATGCCCCGGAAGGCATCCCCTCTTTCGTCCACTTCCATCGGTAATTTACTTGGAGCTATATTTTTATTCACCAACATGATATGTGTTTTGCTTGGAGCGTCTTGTATTATTTGTGTATTTGTGTCTTAGTATGCCACAATCATCCTTGCTGTACACACCTTTTGAGAAAGCCATACATGAATTAAAATTTGATAGAATACTCTATGTGCTTCACTTATATCTTTTGAGTGTTATAATTTTGCTCTATGTGCTTCACTTATATCTTTTGAGCGTTATAATTTTGCTCTATGTGCTTCACTTAGATCTTTTAGAGCACGGTGGTGGGTTTGTTTTAAAGAAACTATTGATCTCTCATGCTTCACTTAAATTATTTTGAGAGTCTCTTAATAGCATGGTAATTTGCTTAATAATAATATGCTTGGTATTCAAGATTTATGAAACTTTCTTTTGAGTGTGTTGAATACTAAGAAAAGATTGAAGCATGATAATTGTTTTGAGATATGGAGGTGATAATATTAAAGTCATGCTAGTTGAGTAGTTGTGAATTTAAAGAATACTTGTGTTAAAGTTTGTGATTCCCGTAGCATGCACGTATGGTGAACCGTTATGTGACGAAGTCGGAGCATGATTTATTTATTGATTGTCTTCCTTATGAGTGGCGGTCGGGGATGAGCGATGGTCTTTTCCTACCAATCTATCCCCCTAGGAGCATGCGCGTAATACTTTGCTTTGATAACTTCTAGATTTTTGCAATAAGTATATGAGTTCTTTATGACTAATGTTGAGTCCATGGATTATACGCACTCTCACCCTTCCACCTTTGCTAGCCTCTCTAATACCGCGCACCCTTCGCCGGTATCATACACCTACCATATACCTTCCTCAAAACATCCACCATACCTACCTATTATGGCATTTCCATAGCCATTCCGAGATATATTGCCATGCAACTTTCCACCACCTAGTTCATCATGACACATTCATCATTGTCATATTGCTTAGCATGATCATGTAGTTGACATAGTATTTGTGGCAAAGCCACCGTTCATAATTTTTCATACTTGTCACTCTTGATTCATTGCATATCCCGGTACACCACCGGAGGCATCCATATAGAGTCATACTTTGTTTTAGAATCGAGTTGTAATCATTGAGTTGTAAATAAATAAAAGGGTGATGATCATCATTCAATAGAGCATTGTCCCAATAAAAAAAGAAAGGCCAAATAAAAAAAGAAGGCCCCAAAAAAAGAAAATAAATAAAAAGGGGCAATGCTACTATCCTTTTTCCACACTTGTGCTTCAAAGTAGCACCATGATATAGCAAGTCTCATATATTGTGCTTCAAAGTAGCACCATGTTCTTCATATAGAGAGTCTCATATGTTGTCACTTTCATATACCAGTGGGAATTTTACATTATAGAACTTGGCTTGTATATTCCAATATGGGCTTCCTCAAAATTGCCCTGGGTCTTTGTGAGCAAGCAAGTTGGATGCACACCCACTTAGTTTCTTTTTGAGCTTTCATACATTTATAGCTCTAGTGCATCCGTTGCATGGCAATCCCTACTCACTCACATTGATATCTATTGATGGGCATCTCCATAGCCCGTTGATACGCCTAGTTGATGTGAGACTATCTTCCCTCCTTTTTGTCTTCTCCACAACCACCATTCTATTCCACCTATAGTGCTATATCCATGGCTCACGCTCATGTATTGCGTGAAGATTGAAAAAGTTTTGAAAAAGTTAGAGTATGAAACAATTGCTTGGCTTGTCATCGGGGTTGTGCATGATTTAAATACTTTGTGTGATGAAGATGGAGCATAGCCAGACTATATGATTTTGTAGGGATAACTTTTTTTGGCCATGTTATTTTGAGAAGACATAATTGCTTTGTTAGTATGCTTGAAGTATTATTATTTTTATGTCAATATAAACTTTTGTCTTGAATCTTTCTAATCTGAATATTCGTACCACAATTAAGAAGATTTGCATTGAAATTATGCCAAGTAGCACTCCGCATCAAAAATTCTCTTTTTATCATTTACCTACTCGAGGACGAGCAGGAATTAAGTTTGGGGATGCCTGATACGTCTCCAACGTATCTATAATTTTTGATTGCTCCATATGCCATATTATCTACTGTTTTGGACTATATTGGGCTTTATTTTCCACTTTTATATTATTTTTGGGACTAACCTATTAACCGGAGGCCCAGCCCAGAATTGTTGTTTTTCCTATTTCAGTGTTTCGAAGAAACAGAATATCAAACGGAGTCCAAACGGAATAAAATCTTCGGGAACGTGATTTTCTCACCGAACGTGATCCAGGAGACTTGGACCCTGCTCCAAGGAACAAAAGAGGCGGTCACGAGGGTGGGGGCGCCCCTCCTAGGGCACGCCCCCCTGCCTCGTGGGCCCCTCATTGCTCCTCCGGCGTACTTCTTCCTCCTATATATACACACGTACCCCCAAACGATCAGAAGAGGAGCCAAAAACCTAATTCCACTGCCGCAACTTTCTGTATCCATGAGATCCCATCTTGGGGCCTGTTCCGGAGCTCCGCCGGAAGAGGGCCGTCATCACGGAGGGCTTCTACATCATCATAGCCTCTCTGATGAAGTGTGAGTGGTTTACCTCAGACCTTCGGGTCCATAGTTAGTAGCTAGATGGCTTCTTCTCTCTCTTTGAATCTCAATACAAAGTTCTCCCCCTGTCTTGTGGAGATCTATTCAATGTAATCTTCTTTTTGCGGTGTGTTTGTTGAGACCGATGAATTGTGGGTTTATGATCAAGTCTATCTATGAATAATATTTGAATCTTCTCTGAATTCTTTTATGTATGATTGGTTATCTTTGCAAGTCTCTTCGAATTATCCGTTTGGTTTGGCCAACTAGATTGGTAGTTCTTGCCATGGGAGAAGTGCTTAGCTTTGGGTTCGATCTTGCGGTGTCCTTACCCAGTGATAGAAGGGGCAGCAAGGCACGTATTGTATCGTTGCCATCAAGGATAACAAGATGGGATTTATTTCATATTGCATGAATTTATCTCTCTACATCATGTCATCTTGCTTAAGGCGTTACTCTGTTTTTAACTTAATACTCTAGATGCATGCTGGATAGCGGTCGATGAGTGGAGTAATAGTAGTAGATGCAGAATCGTTTCGATCTACTTGTCACGGATGTGATGCCTATATACATGATCATGCCTAGATATTCTCATAACTATGCTCAATTTTGTCAACTGCTCAACAGTAATTTGTTCACCCACCGTAGAATACTTATGCTCTTGAGAGAAGCCACTAGTGAAACCTATGGCCCCCGGGTCTATTCTCATCATATCAATCTCCATCACTTTAATCTTGCTTTCCTTTTTACTTTGCTTTTACTTTTTACTTTGCATCTTTATACCAAAAGTACCAAAAATATTATATCTATGAGATCTCACTCTCATAAGTGATCGTGAAGGGATTGACAACCCCTAATCGCGTTGGTTGCAAGTAGCTATTGCTTTGTGCAGGTACGAGGGACTTGAGCGTGGCCTCCTACTGGATTGATACATTGGTTCTCAAAAACTGAGCGAAATACTTACGCTACTCTGCTGCATCATCCCTTCCTCTTCGGGGAAAACCAACGCAAGCTCAAGACGTAGCATCTACCATTGAGTAGAATAAGGTTAGAAGGTCAAGCGGATTTGTTTGTCTCAACTCTTTAGTTTTTGTCCAGAGACTGTAGACCATGGGAGGATGGCAGAGGGAGCTTTTGGCCAATTGGGAAGGTAGTCCCTAATTAATCCTATAGGATGAATGTCGCCCAATATTTATGTTAAATATTCCATATGCCCTTTCCCACGTCAGATCAACAAAACTACGAAAGGATCTATAACACTTGTTTCAAATTATTGATACACTGGCTACGATCTGTGGAAATACCATACGAACTATGAATTGTTAAACTTAACAATTTCAATTAACCGGAAGCATGGCCCATCATATTTCATATGAAAACATATTCCGTCATATTAATTTATGGAACCCAATTTGTAAATCTAGTATTCCCTTGACAAAATGTCTAGACAAACATTTTATAGGAGTACGAAAAAATGTTTGCGGGAAAAAATTCCAATCTATTCATCTACAATCATGGTAGTACAACAAACACTAGAAATAATAAAAATTACATCCAAATCCGTAGACCACCTAGCGACGACTACAAGCACTGAAGCGAGCCAAAGGCGCGCCACTGTCATCGCCTCTCCCTCGCCGGAGTCGGGCAAACCTTGTTGAAGGAAATATGCCCTAGAGGCAATATTAAAGTTGTTATTTATATTTCCTTATATCATGATAAATGTTTATTATTCATGCTATAATTGTATTAACCAGAAAATTAGTACATGTGTGAATACATAGACAAACAAAGTATTACTAGTATGCCTCTACTTGACTAGCTCGTTGATCAAAGATGGTTCTATTTCCTAGCCATAGACATGAGTTGTCATTTGATTAACGGGATCACATTATTAGGAGAATGATGTGATTGACTTGACCCATTCCGTTAGCTTAGCACTTGATCGTTTAGTATGTTGCTATTGCTTTCTTCATGACTTATACATGTTCCTATGACTATGAGATTATGCAACTCCCGTTTACCGGAGGAACACTTTGTGTGCTACCAAACGTCACAACGTAACTGGGTGATTATAAAGGTGCTCTACAGGTGTCTCCGAAGGTACTTGTTGAGTTGGCGTATTTCAAGATTAGGATTTGTCACTCCGATTGTCGGAGAGGTATCTCTGGGCCCACTCGGTAATGCACATCACTATAAGCCTTGCAAGCATTGTAACTAATGAGTTAGTTACAGGATGATGTATTACGGAACGAGTAAAGATACTTGCCGGTAACAAGATTGAACTAGGTATTGAGATACCGACGATCGAATCTCGGGCAACTAACATACCGATGACAAAGGGAACAACGTATGTTGTTATGCGGTTTGAACGATAAAGATCTTCGTAGAATATGTAGGAGCCAATATGAGCATCCAGGTTCCGCTATTGGTTATTGACCGGAGACGTGTCTCGGTCATGTCTACATAGTTCTCGAACCCGTAGGGTCCGCACGCTTAAAGTTTGGTGACGATCGGTATTATGAGTTTTTGTGTTTTGATGTACCGAAGGTAGTTCGAAGTCCCGGATATGATAACGGGCATGATGAGGAGTCTCGAAATGGTCGAGACGTATAGATCGATATATTGGACGACTATATTTGGACACCGGACGTGTTCCGAGTGGTTTCGGATAAAAACCAGAGTACCGGGGGGTTACCGAAACCCCCCGGGGAGTTAATTGGGCCTCATGGGCCTTAGTGGGAGAAGAGGAGGGGCGGCCAGGGCAGCCGCGCGCCCCCTCCCCCTCTAGTCCGAATTGGACAAGGAGGGGGCGGCACCCCCCTTTTTCCTTCTCCTCCTCTCTCCCTTCCTTCCCTCTCCTACTCCAACAAGGAAAAGGAGGAGTCCTACTCCTAGTGGTAGTAGGACTCCCTCCCTAGCGCACCCTCCTCCTGGTCGGCCGCCTCCCCCTTGCTCCTTTATATACGGGGGCAGGGGGCACCCTAGAACACACAAGTTGATCTGTTGATCTATTCTAGCCGTGTGCGGTGCCCCCTCCACCATGTTCCACCTCGGTTATACCGTAGCGGTGCTTAGGCGAAGCCCTGCGTCGGTAGCAACATCATCACCATCATCACACTGTCGTGCTGACAAAACTCTCTTGTGAAGCTCAGCTGGATCGGAGTTCATGGGACGTTATCGAGTTGAACGTGTGCTGAACTCAGAGGTGATGTATGTTCGGTACTTGGATCGATCGGATCGTGAAGACGTACGACTACATCAACCGCGTTGTGCTAACGCTTCCGCTTTTGGTCTACGAGGGTACGTGGACACGCTCTCCCCTCTTGTTGCTATGCATCACCATGATCCTGAGTGTGCGTAGGATTTTTTTAAATTACTATGTTCCCCAACAGTGGCATTTGAGCCTCGTTTTATGCGTAGATGTTATATGCACGAATAGAACACAAGTGAGTTGTGGGCGATGCAAGTCATACTGCTTACCAGCATGTCATACTTTTGTTCGGCGGTATTGTTGAATGAAGCGGCCCGGACAGACATTACGTGTATGCTTACGCGAGACTGGTTCCACCGACGTGCTTTGCACATAGGTGGCTGGCGGGTGTCAGTTTCCCCAACTTTAGTTGAACCGAGTGTGGCTATGCCCGGTCCTTGAGAAGGATAAAACAACACTAACTTGACAAACTATCATTGTGGTCTTGATGCGTAGGTAAGAACGGTTCTTGCTAAGCCCGTAGCAGCCACGTAAAACTTGCAACAACAAGGTAGAGGACGTCTAACTTGTTTTTGCAGGGCATGTTGTGATGTGATATGGTCAAGGCATGATGCTATATTGTATGAGATGATCATGTTTTGTAACTGAGTTATCGGCAACTGGCAAGAGCCATATGGTTGTCGCTTTATTGTATGCAATGCAATCGCCCTGTAATTGCTTTACTTTATCACTAAGTGGTAGCGATAGTCGTAGAAGCAATAGTTGGCGAGATAGCAACGATGCTAGCTACGATAGAGATCAAGGTATCGCACCGGTGACAATGGTGATCATGACGGTGCTTCAGAGATGGAGATCACAAGCACAAGATGATGATGGCCATATCATATCACTTATATTGATTGCATGTGATATTTATCTTTTATGCATCTTATTTTGCTTTGATTGACGGTAGCATTATAAGATGATCGCTCACTAAATTTCAAGATAAAAGTGTTCTCCTGAGTATGCACCGTTGCCAAAGTTCATCATGCCGAGACACCACGTGATGATCGGGTGTGATAAGCTCTACGTTCATCCACAACGGGTGCAAGCCAGTTTTGCACACGCAGAATACTCGGGTTAAACTTGACGAGCCTAGCATATGTAGATATGGCCTCGGAACACTGAGACCGAAAGGTCGAGCGTGGATCATATAGAAGATATGATCAACATAGTGATGTTCACCATTGAAAACTACTCCATCTCACGTGATGATCGGACATGGTTTAGTTGATTTGGATCACGTGATCACTTAGATGATTAGAGGGATGTCTATCTAAGTGGGAGTTCCTAAGTAATATGATCAATTGAACTTAAATTTATCATGAACTTAGTACCTGATAGTATTTTGCTTGTCTATGTTAATTGTAGATAGAAGACCCGTGCTTTTGTTCCATTGAATTTTAATGCGTTCCTTGAGAAAGCAAAGTTAAAAGATGATGGTAGCAATTACATGGACTGGGTCCATAACTTGAGGATTATCCTCATTGCTGCATAGAAGAATTACGTCCTGGAAGCACCGATAGGTGCCAGGCCTGCTGCAGATGCTGCTGATGACGTTAAGAACGTCTGGCAGAGTAAAGCTGATGACTACTCGATAGTTCAGTCTGCCATGCTTTACGGCTTAGAACCGGGACTTCAACGACGTTTTGAACGTCATGAAGCATATGAGATGTTCCAGGAGTTGAAGTTAATATTTCAAGCAAATGCCCGGATTGAGAGATATGAAGTCTCCAATAAGTTCTATAGCTGCAAGATGGAGGAGAATAGTTCTGTCAGTGAACATATACTCAAAATGTCTGGATATCATAATCACTTGACTCAACTAGGAGTTAATCTTCATGTTGATAGTGTCATTGACAAAGTTCTTCAATCACTGCCACCAAGCTACAAGAGCTTCATGATGAACTATAATATGCAAGGGATGAATAAGACAATTCCCGAGCTCTTCGCAATATTAAAGGCAGCGAAGGTAGAAATCAAGAAGGAGCATCAAGTGTTGATGGTCAACAAGACCACCAGTTTCAAGAAAAAGGGTAAAGGGAAGAAGAAGGGGAATTTTAAGAAGAACATCAAACAAGTTGCTGCTCGGGAGAAGAAACCCAAGTCTGGACCTAAGCCTGAGACTGAGTGCTTCTACTGCAAACAGATTGGTCACTGGAAGCGAAATTGCCCCTAGTATTTAGCGGATAAGAAGGATGGCAAGGTGAACAAAGGTATATGTGATATACATGTTATTGATGTGTACCTTACCAGAGCTCGCAGTAGAACCTGGGTATTTGATACTGGTTCTGTTGCTAATATTTGCAACTCGAAACAAGGACTACGGACTAAGCGAAGACTGGCTAAGGACGAGGTGACGATGCGCGTGGGAAATGGTTCCAAAGTCGATGTGATTGCCGTCCGCACACTACCTCTACATCTACCTTCGAGATTAGTTTTAGACCTAAATAATTGTTATTTGGTGCCAGCGTTAAGCATGAACATTATATCTGGATCTCGTTTGATGCAAGACAGATATTCATTTAAATCTGAGAATAATGGTTGTTCTATTTATATGAGTAATATCTTTTATGGTCATGCACCCTTGAAGAGTGGTCTATTTTTGTTGAATCTCGATAGTAGTGATACACATATTCATAATGTTGAAGCCAAAAGATGCAGAGTTGATAATGATAGTTCAACTTATTTGTGGCACTGCCGTTTAGGTCATATTGGTGTAAAGCGCATAAAGAAACTCCATACTGATGGACTTTTGGAATCACTTGATTATGAATCACTTGGTACTTGTGAACCATGCCTTATGGGCAAGATGACTAAGATGCCGTTCTCTGGAACAATGGAGCGAGCAACAGATTTGTTGGAGATCATACATACTGATGTATGTGGTCCAATGAATATTGAGTCTCGCGGCGGGTATCGTTAGTTTCTCACCTTCACAGATGATTTGAGCAGATATGGGTATATCTACTTAATGAAACATAAGTCTGAAACATTTGAAAAGTTCAAAGAATTTCAGAGTGAAGTGGAAAATCATCGTAACAAGAAAATAAAGTTTCTACGATCTGATCGTGGAGGAGAATATTTGAGTTACGAGTTTGGTCTACATTTGAAACAATGTGGAATAGTTTCGCAACTCACGCCACCTGGAACACCACAACGTAATGGTGTGTCCGAACGTCGTAATCATACTTTACTAGATATGGTGCGATCTATGATGTCTCTTACTGATTTGCCGCTATCGTTTTGGGGTTATGCTTTAGAGACGGCTGCATTCACGTTAAATAGGGCACCATCAAAATCCGTTGAGACGACGCCTTATGAAGTATAGTTTGGCAAGAAACCAAAGTTGTCGTTTCTTAAAGTTTGGGGCTGCGATGCTTATGTGAAAAAGCTTCAACCCGATAAGCTCGAACCCAAATCGAAGAAATGTGTCTTCATAGGATACCCAAAGGAAACTGTTGGGTACACCTTCTATCACATATCTGAAGGCAAGACATTCGTTGCTAAGAATGGATCCTTTCTAGAGAAGGAGTTTCTCTCAAAAGAAGTGAGTGGGAGGAAAGTAGAACTTGATGAGGTAAATGTACCTGATCCCTTATTGGAAAGTAGTTCGTCACAGAAACTAGTTCCTGTGACACCTACACCAATTAGTTAGGAAGCTAATGATGATGATCATGAAACTTCAGATCAAGTTACTACCGAACCTCGTAGGTCAACCAGAGTAAGATCCGCACCAGAGTGGTATGGTAATCCTGTTCTGGGGGTCATGTTACTAGACCATGATGAACCTACGAACTATGAGGAAGCGATGATGAGCCCAGATTTCGCAAAATGGCTTGAGTCCATGAAATCTGAGATGGGATCCATGTATGAGAACAAAGTGTGGACTTTGGTTGACTTTCCCGATGATCGGCAAGCCATCGAGAATAAATGGATCTTCAAGAAGAAGATAGACGTTGATGGTAATGTTACTGTCTACAAAGCTCGACTTGTTGCGAAAGGTTTTCAACAAGTTCAAGGAGTTGACTACGATGAGACATTCTCACCCGTAGTGATGCTTAAGTCCGTCCGAATCATGTTAGCTATTGCCGCATTTTATGATTATGAAATTTGGCAAATGGATGTAAAGACTGCATTCCTAAATGGATTTCTGGAAGAAGAGTTGTATATGATGCAACCTGAAGGTTTTACCGATCCAAAAGGTACTAACAAAGTGTGCAAGCCCCAGCGATCCATTTATGGACCGGTGCAAGCTTCTCGGAGTTGGAATAAATGCTTTGATAGTGTGATCAAAGCATATGGTTTTATACAGACTTTTGGAGAAGTCTGTATTTACAAGAAAGTGAGTGGGAGCTCTGTAGCATTTCTAATATTATATGTGGATGACATATTGTTGATTGGGAATGATATAGAATTTCTCGATAGCATAAAAGGATACTTGAATAAGAGTTTTTCAATGAAAGACCTCGATGAAGCTGCTTACATATTGGGCATCAAGATCTATAGAGATAGATCAAGACGCTTAATTGGACTTTCACAAAGCACATACCTTGACAAAGTTTTGAAGAAGTTCAAAATGGATCAGGCAAAGAAAGGGTTCTTGCCTGTGTTGCAAGGTGTGAAGTTGAGTAAAGACTCAAAACCCGACCACGGCAGAAAATAGAAAGAGAATGAGAAGTCATTCCCTATGCCTCAGTCATAGGTTCTATAAAGTATGTCATGCTATGTACCAAACCTATTATATACCCTGCCCTGAGTTTGGCAAAGGAGTACGATAGTGATCTAGGAGTAGATCACTGGACAGCGGTCAAAATTATCCTTAGAGGACTAAGGAAATATTTCTCCGTTATGGAGGTGATAAAAGAGTTCGTCGTAAAGAGTTACGTCGATACAAGCTTTTGACACCGATCTAGATGACTCTAAGTCTCGATCTAGATACATATTGAAACTGGGAGCAATTAGCTAGAGTAGCTCTGTGCAAAGCATTGTAGACATAGAAAATTTGCAAAATACATACGGCTCTGAATGGGGTAGACCCGTTGACTAAATTTCTCACAAGCAAAACATGATCACTCTTTGGGTGTAAATCACATAGCGATGTGAACTAGATTAATGACTCTAGTAAACCCTTTGGGTGTTAGTCACATGGAGATGTGAACTAATCACATAAAGATGTGAACTATTGATGTTAAATCACATGACGATGTGAACTAGATTATTGCCTCTAGTGCAAGTGGGAGACTGAAGGAAATATGCCCTAGAGGCAATAATAAAGTTGTTATTTATATTTCCTTATATCATGATAAATTTTTATTATTCATGCTATAATTGTATTAACCAGAAACTTAGTACATGTGTGAATACATAGACAAACAAAGTGTCACTAGTATGCCTCTACTTGACTAGCTCGTTGATCAAAGATGGTTGTGTTTCCTAGCCATAGACATGAGTTGTCATTTGATTAACGAGATCACATCATTAGGAGAATTATGTGATTGACTTAACCCATTCCGTTAGCTTAGCACTTGATCATTTAGTATGTTGCTATTGCTTTCTTCATGACTTATACATGTTCCTATGACTATGAGATTATGCAACTCCCGTTTACCGGAGGAACACTTTGTGTGCTACCAAATGTCACAATATAACTGGGTGATTATAAAGGTGCTCTATAGGTGTCTCCGAAGGTACTTGTTGAGTTGGCGTATTTCAAGATTAGGATTTGTCACTCCAATTGTCGGAGAGGTATCTCTGGGCCCACTCGGTAATGCACATCACTATAAGCCTTACAAGCATTGTAACTAATGAGTTAGTTGCAGAATGATGTATTACGGAACGAGTAAAGGGACTTGCCGGTAACGAGATTGAACTAGGTATTGAGATACCGACGATCGAATCTCGGGCAAGTAACATACCGATGACAAAGGGAACAACGTATGTTGTTATGCAGTTTGACCGATAAAGATCTTCGTAGAATATGTAGGAGCAAATATGAGCATCCAGGTTCCGCTATTGGTTATTGACCGGAGACGTGTCTCGGTCATGTCTACATAGTTCTCAAACCCGTAGGGTCCGCACGCTTAAAGTTTGGTGACGATCGATATTATGAGTTTTTGTGTTTTGATGTACCGAAGGTAGTTCGAAGTCCCGAATATGATCACGGACATGACGAGGAGTCTCAAAATGGTCGAGACATAAATATCGATATATTGGACGACTATACTCGAACACCGGAAGTGTTTCGAGTGGTTTCAGATAAAAACCGGAGTATCGGGGGGTTACCGGAACCCCCCCGGGGAGTTAATTGGGCCTCATGGGCCTTTGTGGGAGAAGAGGAGGGGCGGCCAGGGCAGCCGTGCGCCCCCTCCCCCTCTAGTATGAATTGGACAAGGAGGGGGGCGCCCCCCTTTTTCCTTCTCCTCCTCTCTCCCTTCCTTCCCTCTCCTACTCCAACAAGGAAAAGGAGGAGTCCTACTCCCAGTGGGAGTAGGACTCCCTCCCTGGCGCGCCCTCCTCCTGGCCGGCCGCCTCCCCCTTGCTACTTTATATACGGGGGCAGGGGCGCACCCTAGAACACACAAGTTGATCTGTTAATCTATTCCAGCCGTGTGCGGTGCCCCCTCCACCATACTCCATCTCGGTTATATCGTAGCGGTGTTTATGCGAAGCCCCATGTCGGTAGCAACATCATCACCGTCATCACGCCGTCGTGCTGACGAAACTCTCCTGTGAAGCTCTGCTGGATCGAAGTTCGTGGGACGTTATCGAGCTGAACGTGTGCTGAACTCGGAGGTGCCGTACGTTCGGTACTTGGATCGGTCAAATCGTGAAGATGTACGACTTAACCGCGTTGTGCTAAAGCTTCCGCTTTCAGTCTACGAGGGTACGTCGACACACTCTCCCCTCTCGTTGCTATGCATCACCATGATCCTGACTGTGCGTAGGATTTTTTTTTGAAATTACTACGTTCCCCAACACTTGTTGTAGTAGACAGTCGGGAAGTCGTCGTGCTAAGGCCCCATGGAACCAACGCACCAGAACGGCAACCGCCGCGGATGAAGAGTGTAGATCAAAAGGATCCAACCTGAAGACACACGAATAAAGACGAATGACGAACAGATCCGAGCAAATCCATCAAAGACAGATCCATCGGAGACACACCTCCACACACCCACCGATGATGCTAGACGCATCACCGGAACGGGGGCTAGTAGGGGAGACCTTTATTCCATCCCCAGGGAGCCGCCGTCGTGTCGCCTTCCTGAGCAGGACACAAAAATCTAACAAATCTCGAAAAAGATATAAAAACGGAGCCCTGCCACCGGCAAGGGCCGAGATCCACTCCGCCTCCATGGCCCTAAGGCCACCGGAGTACTAACTTGATATTACTAAGTCCATCACAAGTATACCATCATAATGATTACTTTTTTGAGTCCATCAACTCCCTAAAACATGTGTCCATCACTTGCAATACACCCTATAGGCTTCTCCCAACAACTCCCTAAAACACTCTCCGTAAAAGTGGTGTTACGAGATGTCTGTAAACTTTAGGGGAAGTTGGCATGTTAGGTGTTAGTGAGCGAGAGGGCGGGCAATGTGCTGGCAATGGTCGGCGGCGAATGGTGGGGGCGGTGGATGTGGCGGCTGCGTGGCGAAGTCCTATGACGGTTAGCTGACGTGGAATTTTACGGAAAAAGCCATTTTCTATATATAGAATTTACGGGAAGAGCCATCTTTTTGTAATTTTCTGTGTTTATGGGAATTGTTGGAGAGTTTTAATTTATTTTGCAAAACTATTCCGAACGTTTGGATCTTTAGCTTTCAGATTACATACAATTGTTACAATATAAGTGTAATTAAGTGAGGCTATCTGACGCAAAAATAAATAAAACAAAATAAAGCTCGAAGGTGACCCTTTTTTGGGTAGTAAGCAGCAAGTAAAAGTTCTGCCACTACCCCATGAGTTTTCATCAATATCATGGTACAGGTGGTGGCTACTTAACACTTCTTCGTCGACGCAGTACACTACGAGACACTTTTATTATGATTGGTTACGGCAAGATCAAAAGGAGGTAAAGTTGCCTTGATTACATTACGTTACCGCAGCAAGGATAAGATCGATTATCAAGTGGGATTGATCCGTACCATTCATCTCACTCAGTAGCCAATGAACACAAGGCTAAGAACACATTGGTCCCGAACAATCTGCATAAGCCTTCGGAGGGAAATTCTCCTCCGTACGATAAAAAGCAAGCAAGCGCGTGCGTGCGTGCTACATCGGCACGATGGTGAAACTCCCGGCATCCCTACCCAGTATCCACGGTGGGACACGCGCACGCATGATGCCCCGAATTATCAGCATCGTCGTCAGAGAGAAAAAGCATGGTAGCATAGCCGTCGCGAAAGCACCAACCAAACTTTTCATATATGCCCGCTCTGGCCCACCCCAAACGGGCATCTTTTTATCCGAATTCTATCTGCTTCGGTCGGCAAAACGAACGCCTCTTGCCGGGTTTGGCTGCCCGTCGGTCGGTGCAAGCGCGCGGCGTCATTCTAAACTTTATGTCCGTGCTAGACTTAAAAAGAAGGAAAAAAAGACATTGCAGAATAGCTTAAAACATAAATATATAACGATAACTTAATTAAAAAGTTTACAATAGTCACGACCCGCACATAGTACCTAAGTTGAAATTAAAAGAAAACACAAAAAGGTAGATCAGCCGCCCACGCGCCGCCGATGCCGTCGCCTTCTTCGGGCACCACAGTCCTCGTCGCCATCGTCCCTAGTGAGGTTACGAAGGTGGCGTCCAGAGGTGGGGCGGCGGCCTCCAAAATGGGGCGAGCGCGTCTTGTGCAAGCTGCGGTGGTGGTGGCGGTGGCGGCGGCAAGTTGCATGGCACTGTGGTCATCCACGACCACGACTGCTCGTACAACACCTGGTTCCAGGCCGGGGTGGGCGGCCGGTCCTCCATCACCTCCTGCTTCACCTCCAGCTCTGACACGTAGACGTCTTCGACGGCCGAGAGCGCTAGCATCTCTTCCAGCCCCTCCCATTGCTTCTCCTGGCTACGCTTGTACTCCTTCTCAGAGTCCTCCATCACGACCTGCACCAGCCGCTCCTCCTCCTCGGCCGTCATGGTGGGAGGTGGCGGTGATAGTGGCGACGGGGAGGGAGAGGGCGTCGGCTTCAGGCCGCACACCCGCATGCGGCCGCACACTCTGGACGGGCTCGCAACGCGCACACGAGGCGTGCGGGGCGGGCTACGAGCACAACCCGCAAAGAAAGTTTGTTGGTGCATGTCGTGCTCGTCCTAAAACCATGTGTCCCAGAGGGGCGAGTCGACGCCGTAGCGCCAGTCGGCGAGGTATGAGCGCGAGATCCGTGCGCGACGGCGGGCGGTCTCTTGGAGGCGGGCGCGGCCGCTCGCGGGGACGGGGGAATGGGCACCCGATCCTGGCTCAATGCCATCCATTGGGGAGGTGGGCATCAGACCATGGCAGCGGGGTGCCGGTCTCCCAGTACCGGTGGCAGATGTCGACGTTGACTTACGGTCGAAAGCGTGGCACGGCAGCCGGAGGTAAGGTGGAGTGGGTGGCCGCGCTTCCAGACAAGACGGACGACGACCACCGCCTCATGGTCGTGCTTGGCCTTCCTTGCAGGGCACCCACTTCCAGAAGCCCATGGACGACGGAGAGTGAGGTGTGGAGCTGCGCTAGGCTAGCTTTGCTGTCTGGGAGGGAGGGAGCAATGGTGTGGACACGTGGGAAAGTGGAAGTGGGCTGGCCAGTCCATAGATTCGCCATAAAAGAGGACACGGCGGATGGCGGTTCTGTGATTGACCCACGGGCTCGCCCATTCGTGTGGATTAAATGGGGTCGGTGGGGGGTAGTTGGACGACCGACATGCAAGCCCGAGACGGACGACGAGAGGATGCGTGTGCGTTCATTCAATCATAACCCCCGATCAAATTTTGCGTTCGAAATGGGTCGAGCCGGAGACATATTTTACGGATGGGTCACACGTCGAACCGTCTCATCAGTCAAAACGGACACACCCGAAGGGTCGTGCGTTGGGGCTAGCCAGTCGCCTTTGACGCTTGCTTACTCAACCGTGCTCCGCTTAAAAAACAGCGCGCGGCGAGCGGACGCGAGCAGCCAGCCACATGAACGAGCTCGGCGTGACGCCGGCGGCCAGCAGCAGCAGCAGCGGAGCCGAGAGCGACCCCGCGTGTGTGGTGGGGTGGGGGTGGGGGGGGGGGGGGACGTGCGGGGCGCAAGTGGGCCTTCCGCCCGCGCAGCGCAGCCACAAGAGCGCGCGCCCCGTGGCCCACGCGGCGGGGCCCGCGCACACTCTCTCTGCCCCGCAACCAAAACGCGCGGCCAAAACCCCGCACGCCCACCCTGCGGCGCCACCACCCACACACTCCCACCCAACCCGGCCCGGCGCCACACCGCGACGCGACGCAAAGCAGCCACCACGCAGGCGGCCGCGGCCGTGCTACGGACAAAAGCATCCCTCTCCATCCCCCGGTCCAGCAAGCGAGAGACCGGCACCGGCACCGGCACCCAACGGGACCTGGCACGCCGCGCGCCCTCTGGCCTTCCGTGCGTCCCCCATGGTCTCCACGAACCCGCCGCCGCCGCTGTCCGAGGCGGCCGCCGCCGCGTCGAGCGACGACGCCAGCAAGAAGGTGCGGAAGCCCTACACCATCACCAAGTCGCGCGAGAGCTGGACGGAGCAGGAGCACGACAAGTTCCTCGAGGCCCTGCAGCTGTAAGCAGACGCTGAACTGTGGTGCTCCACGATTTTCTTCCCTTCCCCTTTTGTGCTTCTCCACGGTTTTCTTCCCTTCCCCTTTTGTGTTTCTCCGCGCAATTCCATTCTCTCTGTTTGAACTTGCAAATGGGCTGGAAAAACTGATTCTATTACTATCAGTTTCAGAAATGAAATTGGGGGGAACCCCTTAATTCGAAGGAAAAAAATTAGTCCATTCGCGCTTGGCTCAAAACTTCGCATAGCGTCCATGTTTCTGTGATCTTTGGGCCAACGATTGGATATATTTTTTTCTAGCCTTTTTGATGTGTTAGTTAGCTGGCGCTAATTATTATTTTTGTGTCTATAGTGTTTGCTGAACTTAGCTTCTTTGTTCGGTTGTTTAAAGTTTGATGATGATAGATCACTAGCATACCAACGTTCCTTCTGCAATTGTATTGCGTTTTTATAGACATTTTTTCAGTGAAGAGCATAATTTTTCAAGCCATAAATATTTACTACAAAACGTCTTATATTCCGGTACAGAGGGAGTAGAATTTAGTAAGCATTCCTACAACTCGATTACCCAGAGTCTCATACGCACCATCATTTATGTACTGCTCCCTCCGTTCACAAATATAAGACGTTTTGGATATTTCAATATGGACTAAAACGTGTCTATATACATCCGATTCACAAAAAAGTTGGAAAATCTTATATTTGTGAACGCAAGGAGTAGGTCTTTTTCAGGATGCATAGGTAAAATAGTCTTCGTTCAGGTGTACCGACAAATGTGTTTTTTGTGCGGATAATTTGACAGTCACTGTAGTTGAATTCACCTATATGTGTTGAAGATTTGATAGTCAATTACATAAGATTTCATCTTAATGTGACATTAATCTGGAAAACCTGGGTTCTTTTCAGCTTTGATCGTGACTGGAAAAAGATAGAAGCTTTTGTTGGTTCGAAGACTGTCATCCAGGTATTTGGATAATAAACTGAAAAATCAAGTGAAATTATGATCAATTTGCACCACAATCCCAACATAATGGACCACCTTACTAAACCTTACAAATGGAGATGTCTGCTGCTTTGTAAACAACCGATGTCTCCTCGTTTTTCTGTGCAAACATTGCACATGCGCTTGGATCAATTTTCCTGGCAATGGCTTCTCCGGTAGAACCATTTTCATTTTACATATTAACTTGTTTTTGCAGATAAGGAGCCATGCACAGAAGTATTTTTTGAAGGTTCAGAAAAATGGAACCAGCGAACATGTCCCACCTCCACGACCAAAGCGTAAAGCTGCCCACCCATACCCTCAGAAGGCCTCCAAAAATGGTGAGTCATCGAACTTAGTTTTACAAGTAACAATTTTACATTATCATTTTATCGGTGCCTCTCTATACCGACAGTTGCTTCACTATCTTCTCTTGTCTTGCAGAGTCAGGATATGCCCTGAAGACAGATCCATCTGCCATGCTTAGAAATTCAGGAATGAACGTGGCTGTTTCTCCATGGACCCACAATTCTATCCCACCAGTTGTTGCCTCATCTTTCATGAAAGGTTTGTACTCCAAGGTGCCCCTCCTCTATAAATAGTCGAAGTGTACTCTTCGTCAGTTAATCCTTGCCTCCTTTCGCTCAGAAGATTTAGGTGCTGGGTCTATGGGTCCAAACATTTTTTGCTCAAGCAGTAGTGAAGGCCCTCCAAGGGCATGGCAATCTGGTGAAACCAATGACCAGATAAATCAAGTTCCGTCACTCCGCAGTCAGTACCTCTAGTCTTTAGATACTTCTGATAGTCTATTTGTTGACTTTTGCAGTTCTGTTCTAGTATTTATAACACGTGGTTCCTTCGTTGGAATGAATAAATAGGATAAAGAAATACTTACAGCTCATTCATCCATAGATTTTACTGTACTGTTATCGTGGCTTTTGTCACAGGACTGCTTTATTTTTTTATCTGACCTGCCATTTTAAGCTCCTTTAACCCCCTCTTTCAAATTTTGATACAGTTATGCCAGATTTTGCTCAAGTATACAGCTTCTTAGGCAGTGTTTTCGATCCAAGCACAAAGGGCCATTTGCAGAAACTGAAGGAGATGAATCCAATTGATGTTGAAACGGTATGTGAATCGTTGATATACTAGGTTTTCTTCTATTCATAAAGAAATTGACCATAAGCATAGCTTAACTAAGGCTATGGTTGTATTGTTGCATTGCCCAATTTCTCCTCCAAAATAATTGCTTTGTCAAATCAAGAATTTATAAATCACAAGAGTAAATACTCTTCGGCTCTAAAATTTCTTATGTCCGGCTTATGCAGAAAGCTCCTGATTTAAGCATAGCAAAAGTCTATATGCATGTTTAGTTTTTAAGCATTGCAACAAACTGTATATGCTTGTTTTGTCATCATTTTAACCATTTGTGTTATGTCGAAACTAATTCATGGCATGTTGAATTCATATTTTCTCGAATAATAATGGTTTGAAATGTCTACTTCTCATCAACTGACATTTGTGCCTTTTGATCTCTAGGCACTGTTGTTGATGAGAAATCTCTCCATCAACTTGACCAGTCCTGATTTTGAAGATCAAGTAAGTAGCTATCCAACATTTCGTTATGCTATAGATCATATTTGCACTAAATTGTTCACTGCCTTTTCATGTTACCAGCAGTTGTTATAGCTTATAAGTCAAGCTGTTGTAGTTTTTATTCAGAACTTCAGTGCATATTGCCATGCTTGTTTCTCTTATTGATAGACCTTTCTTTACTATATCTGAGATCTGAAAGTTAATGCTAGTAGCAGAGCTATCTCATGCGTTATGCATGTATTGCTGTATGTTAACAGTTATTATGTTCTATGGTGGTGTCAAGGTAACCAGTTTAATACATCCCGTAAATGCATATTTGATGGGCAGGCAGTCAGTTTCAGATGTTTAACTCCTTATTTGGTCAGTAGCAGAAGTTATTTCTTTCCTATAAAGAAACTGCAGAGGATTTCAACAGCATGCTCGTGTCTTCTTGAACTTGGGTGTCTCTTCACACACTGTGCTTCTAGCAGGGTTTGCCCAATTGCCATGGTTTCTGCCTTTCTGGTACTGTCAGTACAACTTGTTGCCACTGTGCAGAATGACTGGAATATTTGGGCAGCTATCATGTGTCTAGAGTCATCATGTTTTGCAAACTTTCAAAATTATCAGAAATTTGGTATGTGCTGATACCCGTTTCTTCTGCAAAATCGAAAAGGACCAAATTTAATTTGTATTGTAAGTAGTCAACCTTTAAGGGAAAATGTGTCTCTTAAGCATGTTGGGCCTGGAAAGTAAGAAATGATTTAAACTGATACTCAACTCCAGCATTCGTATTAGTTCCATTACCTGTTCAGAAATTAAATTGTTTTAATCTGAAAAGGGAACTAACATGTATCCTATGCAACATAATACAGAGGAAGTTGCTGTCTTCGTACAATTCCACCTCTGATGGGCTAGAGCTAGGGAGCTCCAGAAGCTCACTTCTTACGGATAATGCATTGAGCCTTTTTTGATAGTTCATGTAAGTCTTCCATCTTGTTTCATTTTTATCTATCCTTTGTAGTTTGCACGATTCACCGGCAATTATGTAACTGTTTCAGGATTAAATGCAGATGGTGCTGCCTATAGTTTCATCTTGATCTCTGAATAGGGGGTTTTCCTGGAGCACCCATGAAGGCGCTTGCACCATTGTATTTCTAGCTAGCTTCGAACCGTAGAATGTGTAAGGGTGCAACCATGTACAGTTGGCTTCCATAAGGTGAGATCTGTCTATAGCCTGATGTGTATATATTTTTGCCCCGAAGCGTGTACCTTTCCTCCCCCGGTACCTTGGCGCGGATGTTGCTTCCGTCAAAGCTTGAAAGTGCTGTTCTTAGTGATAGTAAATGGAAAGGAAATTTTGAGTAATGTTGGTTACTCCCTTTTCCCTCCATTGAGTTCAGTCGGTGATGTCGTTTTCGTTTCCGTGTCTGGCAAGATACTGTCCCGTGTGACCATGACATAAGCATAATACTCCCATCTGCTGTCTGTTGAGAATTGCTTTCAGTTGAGGTTACCATAAGCAATTCAGTTGGGGTTATCATAAACGCGGCTTATTTCCGCATGGATTCGTGTTTCTGTTATGCATTGCGTATGAGCCTTTACTAAAAATATATTCTGAACGAGAAGGTGACTTGTGCACTTGCCATTTAAGTTCTGTAATGAGAAAGAACCCAGAACCATCGCATTTGTGTTATTGTACAGACTGGCCTATACTCATATTCTGCTATACTCCATATATATCGATTCAATTTATTTTCTGGTAATTTTAGATAACCAGAGTAAGTTTAACCAAAAATGTACTACTCCCTCTGTTTCTAAATATAAGTCCTTTTAGAGATTCTAATAGGGACTACATACACGAACCAACATGTGGTTGGATGGTCATGAGGACAGTGGTATCCTGAGCCCATCATGGTTTAAATTCCGGTGCTCGTATTTATCCTGGATCATAGGGGTGAGTGTATGCGCTTTTATATGAATGTCTGCGTCTGTACTTTGTTAAAAAAATAGGGACTACATATGAAGCAAAATGAGTGAATCTACACTCTAAAATATATGTCCATATACATCTGTATGTTGTCCATGTTGAAATCTTTAAAAGGACTTATATTTAAAAACAGATGGAGTAGTTTGCATGCGACTAGAAGGAATTAACTGAATGACCGGGCGTCTGAAAGATCGAATCGACAAAGTACTTTTGTAGTTAATGTTTGATGAGAAGGAAAAAAGGAAGCATGATTGACAAAGGAATTACATTCTGCCGTGCGCTTTTAGCGGTTGCCCTGTGTTTGCCGTTGGGGGATGTGCCCGGGGATTGGGAGAAATTCATGGACGGCAGCGGCGACGCTTTGCGCCGTTTTCCATCTTGATGACGTTGTTTTGATCCCCGGTCTATCCATGTGGCTGCGGGTGGCTGATTTTCAGTGTGTTCTTGGAGGAGCGATTGCGGCAGCGTTGCTCCCATGCAGCGAGATGGGACTAAACCAGCAATCGCAGCGTCTCATGGTTCTTTGGACAGTTTTTTTTGGCAGGTACATACAAGCAGACTACATCGGGGTCACGCTACAAAAAAGAAGCCCACAAAAGAGTTTGTCAAGTTTGGGCCTTCCAAGCAGATCGTCAGCTTGGCCTATTATTTTTTCTGGTGACGAACACACCCCAAATCCTATTTGGCGCCCTCATGGTCGGTTATTGGCATTTCCACAAACCAGCTGTCACGGTCCGGCTGATTGCCGCGCAGGTTGTAGTCGTGGTTGGTAGGAGGACGAGGGCAAAGCCCTCGTTTGCCTATGGTTGGAGAAGGGGGTGAGGAGGGGCGCCGTGGGCGCAGGAGCAAGGGAGGAGAGGTTGTAGGATATTCTGGACTTCCGTTTATTGATCCAAGGGCTGGCTATATATAGCCTAATTACAAGACAATACCTTCTTCGGGACTAAACCTTTTCAATTAATACCCAGACTCCTAATCTAAAAAGACTATAATTAAACTAGGACATATCTTTAGGCAGGTGTAGGGCCGGCCCGCACAGGTCCCTTGCGCCTATAGGGCTGGCCCCACATGACATCTCCCCCTCCATTCTGAAACAACTCGTCCTCGAGCTAGAAGCTTGGATAACGTTCGCGGAAGGTTGTAACATCCTCCCATGAAGCAGCAGACGCCGGCTGGCCCTCCCAGTGAATGAGCACCTGTTGGATACTGCGGGCAATACGAGCACGCAATGCTTGGACAGGGGTTGGATGTACTCGACCCTGAAACAGAGGTGGAAGCATCGGCGAAACTTCCGGCGGTGGACCATGGTACTTCTTTAGGACCCCGACATGGAAAACATTGTGAATGCGGGCGCGTGGGGGCAGCTCCAAACGGTAAGCAACCGTATCGATTTTAGCGAGCACTTTGAAAGGCCCATAATATTTGGGAGCCAATTTCCCTTTGGTGCCTACTCCAAGGAATGACGTCGGCCGGTGCTGAAGACGAAGCCAAACCCACTCCCCAACATCAAAAGAAAGGGCCCGATGCTTATCATCATCGTAATGCTTGTACTGTTGTGCTGCCTGAAGGAGACGCTCACGGATGTCGTGTAAGAACTGATCGCGATCGACGATCTGCCGTTCCACCGCCTGATTGCGAATCGCGCCCGGCGTATAGTCCTGGAATGAGGAGGGATCCCATCCATAAACCACCCTGAAAGGTGTGTCCTTCAACGCTGAGTGGTATGAAGTGTTGTAGCAGTACTACGCCCAAGGCAACCATTGGAGCCACTGCCATGGGCGATCCCCAGTTATGCAACGAAGGTACATGGTGATGACGCGATTGACGGCCTCAGATTGCCCATCAGACTGCGGATGGAAGGCCGAACTCATGTGCAAGCGTGTCCCCGCAACGGCAAATAGAGCCTTCCAAAAGCCCGAAGTGAACACATCCCTGTCCGAAACAATGGATGTGGGAAACCCATGAAGTCGGGCAATGTTGGAGAAGAAGGCTTTAGCAACAGACTCCGCAGTGTATGGATGCGCCAAGGGGATGAAATGCGCATACTTGGAGAAACGGTCCACAACGGTCAGTATGACACTTTTGCCGCCCACCTTCGGAAGTGCCTCAATGAAATCCATGGAGGTGTCTTCCTAGACACGAGAGGGCACTGTCAAGGGCTGCAATAAGCCAGCTGGATGAAGCTGCTCCGTCTTGTTGCATTGACAAACCTGACAAGCACGAATATACTGCTGAAGTGCGGCCCTTGCTTGCGGCAGATGGAAATCCCGGCGAAGACGATGAAGTGACTTCTAGATACCTTCATGGCCAGCATCATGGGCTACAGCCAGGACCTCCCCGATCAGCGGCGATGCGGGTGGCACATAAGCCCGTAGTTGGAAGATAACAACACCATCAATGAGAGCCCAAGGCTGTCCTAACTCACCAGATTCTAGTTGTTCTCGAAAAGTGACAAGCGTCGGGTTCGTGTGTGCAGCCTGACGGAGAGCTTCAAACAGATCAAAAGAAGGCCCGGATATGGCGAGTGCCTGGCCGGCAGGAGCATCACGGCGAGAAAGAGCATCGGCGACGATGTTTTGGCAACCCAGTTTATATTCCACCGTGAAGTCGAACCCCAACAGTTTGCCCACCCAATGATGATGTGGAATGGTAGCGAGGCATTGGTCCAGCAAAAACTTCAGGCTGTAATGGTCAGTTTTGACGACGAACGCATGTCCCCAAAGATAGGGCTGCCAGTGGCGCACGGCGTGCACCAGACCAATGAGCTCCCGCTCATAAGCGGCGAGAGAAGCATGACGCGGAGCGATGGTTTTGCTGAAATAGGCAATGGGGCCGCCACCTTGATGCAGGACTACCTCGAAACCAGATCCAGATGCATCACACTCCATAATGAATGAAACAGCAAAATTCGGCAGCTGAAGCATAGGGGTTGTGGTAAGAGCTTTCTTGAGGGATTCAAAGGCAATAGTCGCTGCAGGCGTCCAAAGAAATCCATCTTTCTTGAGGAGTGCCATGAGGGGAGCTGCAATGGTGCCAAAATCTTGAATGAACTTGCGGTAGTATCCTGCCAGTCCTAAGAAACCACGCATAGCGCGGACGATGCGTGGAACCGGCCAGTCTACCACGGCAAGAACCTTGTCGCTGTCCATGGAAACTCCTGCAGCAGAGATGACGTGTCCCAGATAAGCCATGGTTTCCTCCCCAAAGGAACACTTGGAGCGCTTGAGAAACAGTTGACGTGTGCGCATAGCCTCCAAAACGAGCTTGACATGACGTAGGTGATCCGACCAGGACGAGCTGTAGATCAAGATATCATCGAAGAACACAGGCACAAACCGACGAAGGTAGGGACGGAGGACGTCGATCAAGAGTGCTTGGAACGTCGCTGGGGCATTTGTCAAACCAAAGGCCATCACTACAAACTCAAAGAGGCCCTCATGTGTGCGGAATGACGTCTTATGGATATCCTCAGGGGCCATCCGAACCTGGTGGTAACCCGACCGGAGATCCAGTTTGGTGAAAAAGCGGGCACCCTTGAGTTCATCCAGAAGTTCATCGACAACGGGAATTGGAAACTTATCCTTGATGGTGACAAGGTTGAGACCACAGTAGTCGATGCAGAAACGCCAAGTCCCATCGGCCTTTCTGACGAGCAGAACGGGGGATGAAAATGCAGAAGAACTAGGACGGATCAGACCACGAGCTAGCATCTCTGAACATTGGTGCTCCAGTTCATCTTTTTGAATCGTTGGGTAGCGGTAGGGACAGATAGCAACCAGCGGTGTCCCGGGAATAAGATGAATATGATGGTCATGTGAGTGCTGCGGCGGCAGGCCCTGTGGGTCGGCGAAGACATCGGTGAAAGTGGCCAGCAGGTTGTCCAGAAGTTCCTTGCCTTCGCACGCGTGTAGGTGGGCAGGACGTCCGAGGGAGCCGAGGCCCGACCACTCCACACAGTGATCCGAGTGCCAAAACGACATCCACTACGTAGTGAAATCCCAGAGAATTGGCCCAAGAGTTTTGAGGAATCGTGTACCGAGGACGATGTCGAACACGCCCAATGGAATGGCATGCAAATCAACAATGAAACGCTCCTTGTCAATGGTGATCGCAGCCTGCTGAAGGAGTCCCTGACATGTCACCTTATCGCCATTAGCGACCGTGACTCCCAAACGACGATTGGAGGAGAAAGGCAGCCCGACGATGGTGGCCAGCTCTTCGTGGATGAAGTTATGAGTGCTGCCTGAATCAAGCAAGGCGACCAAGTCACGGTCCCCGATGCGAAGAGTGACCTGCATTGTGTCACTGGTGGGAATTCCGGTAACAGCCAAGAGTGAGATTTGTGCTTCCTGGAAATCCTCAAACTGCTCCTCTTCGGCGTCAGCGGATTGAATGTAGAACAGTCGTTTGCAGCGATGGCCCCGCGCGAACTTCTCATCACAATTGAAGCAGAGACCCTTAGCGCGCCATTCATCCATCTCGGCGGGCGTGAGTCTTTTAAAGATGAGCGCAGGCGTGGGGTTGGAGGAGTCCGGCAAGGCCGGAGTAGGTGCAGCCATGGGGCGGAGTGGCCGGCTGGGTAGGCCCGGAGTGGTCGCAGTGCTGGTGACAGTATTGAGGTGCTCAAAGGAGATTGCTAAGTCCATAGTTGCATCCAAAGTCGCCAGTTTCAGCATCTCGACCTGAGTTTTCATAGGCTCGCCCAAGTTGTTGGTGAAGATATCACGCTCATCGTCGTCAGCAATGGGGCGCACCCGAGAGAGATTCTCTAGAAAGCGCTTGGAGTATTTGAAGGAAGTATGCCCTAGAGGGAATAATAAAGTTATTATTTATTTCCTTATATCATGATAAATGTTTATTATTCATGCTAGAATTGTATTAACCGGAAACATGATACATGTGTGAATACATAGACAAACAGAGTGTCACTACTATGCCTCTACTTGACTAGCTCGTTAATCAAAGATGATTATGTTTCCTGCCATAGACATGAGTTGTCATTTGATTAACGGGATCACATCATTAGGAGAATGATGTGATTGACTTGACCCATTCCGTTAGCTTAGCACTTGATCGTTTAGTACTCTACTATTGCTTTCTTCATGACTTATACATGTTCCTATGACTATGAGATTATGCAACTCCCGTTTACCAGAGGAACACTTTGTATGCTACCAAACGTCACAACGTAACTGGGTGATTATAAAGGTGCTCTACAGGTGTCTCCAAAGGTACTTGTTGGGTTGGCATATTTCGAGATTAGGATTTGTCACCCCGATTGTCGGAGAGGTATCTCCGGGCCCACTCAGTAATGCACATCACTATAAGCCTTGCAAGCATTGTAACTAATGAGTTAGTTGCGGGATGATGTATTATGGAACGAGTAAAGAGACTTGCCGGTAATGAGATTGAACTAGGTATTGAGATACCGACGATCGAATCTCGGGCAAGTAACATACCGATGACAAAGAGAACAACATATGTTGTTATGCGGTTTGACCGATAAAGTTCTTCGTAGAATATGTAGGAGCCAATATGAGCATCTAGGTTCCGCTATTGGTTGACCGGAGACATGTCTCGGTCATGTCTACATAGTTCTTGCACCGTAGGGTCCGCACGCTTAAAGTTTCGGTGATGATTGTATTATGAGTTTTTGTGTTTTGATGTACCGAAGGTAGTTCGGAGTCCCGGATGTGATCATGGACATGACGAGGAGTCTCGAAATGGTCGAGACATAAAGATCGATATATTGGACGACTATGTTCTGACACCGGAATGGTTTCGGGGAGTTTCGGACATATACCAGAGTACTAGGGGGTTACCGGAACCCCCAGGGGAGTTTAATGGGCCAAGATGGGCTTTAGTGGAGAAGAGGAGGGGCGGCTAGGGCAGGCCGCGCGCCCCTCCCCCTCTAGTCCGAATTGGACAAGGAGGGGGGCGCTGCGCCCCCCTTTCCTTCCTCTCTCTCCTTCCCTTCCTTTCCCCCTCCTATTCTAACTAGGAAAAGAAGGGAGTCCTACTCCCGGTGGGAGTAGGACTCCTCCCTGGCGCACCCTCCCCTGGCCGGCCGCCTCCTCCCCCCTCGTCCTTTATATACAGGGGCAGGGGGACACCTCTAGACACAACAGTTGATCTCTTGATCTCTTAGCCGTGTGCGGTGCCCCACTCCACCATATTCCACCTCGATCATATCGTAGCGGTGCTTAGGCGAAGCCCTGCGTCGCTAGAAACATCATCACCATCATCACACCATCGTGCTAACGAAACTCTCCCGTGAAGCTCTGCTGGATCGGAGTTCGCGGGATGTCATCGAGCTGAACATGTGCTGAACTCAGAGGTGTCGTACGTTCGGTACTTGGATCGGTCGGATCGTGAAGACGTACGACTACATCAACCACGTTGTGCTAACGCTTCCGCTTTCGATCTACGAGGGTACGTGGACGATACTCTCCCCTCTTGTTGCTATGCATCACCATGATCATGTGTGTGCGTAGGAATTATTTTTGAAATTACTACATTCCCCAGCAGTGGCATCAGAGCCAGGTTTTATGCGTAGATGTTATATGCACGAGTAGAACACAAGTGAGTTGTGGGCGATACAAGTCATACTTCTTACTAGCATGCCATACTTTGGTTCGGCGGTATTGTTGGATGAAGCGGCCCAGACCGACATTACGCGTACGCTTACGCGAGACTGGTTCTACCGACGTGCTTTGCACACAGGTGGCTGGCGGGCGTCAGTTTCTCCAACTTTAGTTGAACCGAGTGTGGCTATGCCCGGTCCTTGAGAAGGATAAAACAACACTAACTTGACGAACTATCGTTGTGGTTTTGATGCGTAGGTAAGAACGGTTCTTGCTCAGCCCATAGCAGCCACGTAAAATATGCAACAACAAAGTAGAGGGCGTCTAACTTGTTTTTGCAGGGCATGTTTTGATGTGATTTGGTCAAGGCATGATGCTAAATTTTATTGTATGAGATGATCATGTTTTGTAATCGAGTTATCGGCAACTGGCAGGAGCCATATGGTTGTCGCTTTATTTTATGCAATGCAATCGCCCTGTAATTGCTTTACTTTATCACTAAGCGGTAGCGATAGTCGTAGAAGCAATAGTTGGCGAGACGACAACGATGCTACGATGGAGATCAAGGTGTCGCGCCGGTGATGATGGTGATCATGACGGTGCTTCGAAGATGGAGATCACAAGCACAAGATGATGATGGCCATATCATATCACTTATATGATTGCATGTGATGTTTATCTTTTATGCATCTTATTTTGCTTAGATCGACGGTAGCATTATAAGATGATCTCTCACTATATTTCAAGGTATAAGTGTTCTCCCTGAGTATGCACCATTGCGAAAGTTCTTCGTGCTGAGACACCACGTGATGATCGGGTGTGATAAGCTCTACGTTCAAACACAATGGGTGCAAAACAGTTGCACACGCGAAATACTCAGGTTAAAGTTGACGAGCCTAGCATATGCAGATATGGCCTCGGAACACTGAGACTAAAAGGTTGAGCGTGAATCATATAGTAGATAGTGATGTTCACCATTGAAACTACTCCATCTCATGTGATGATCGGACATGGTTTAGTTGATATGGATCACGTGATCACTTAGAAGATTAGAGGGATGTCTATCTAAGTGGGAGTTCTTTAAATAATTTAATTAACTGAACTTTAATTTATCATGAACTTAGTACCTGATAGTATTTTGCATGTCTATGTTGTTGTAGATAGATGGCCCATGCTGTTGTTCCGTTGAATTTCAATGCATTCCTTGAGAAAGCAAAGTTGAAAGATGATGGTAGAAATTACACGGACTGGGTCCGTAACTTGAGGATTATCCTCATTGCTGCACAGAAGAATTACGTCCTCGAAGCACCGCTAGGTGCCAAACCTGCTGCAGGAGCAACACCAGATGTTATGAACGTCTAGCAGAGCAAAGCTAATGACTACTCGATAGTTTAGTGTACCATGCTTTACGGCTTAGAACCGGGACTTCAACGACGTTTTGAACATCATGGAGCATATGAGATGTTCCAGGAGTTCAAGTTAATATTTCAAGCAAATGCCCGGATTGAGAGATATGAAGTCTCCAATAAGTTCTATAGCTGCAAAATGGAGGAGAATAGTTCTGTCAGTGAACATATACTCGGAATGTCTGGATATAACAATCACTTGATTCAACTGGGAGTTAATCTTCCGAATGATAGTGTCATTCATAGAATTCTTCAATCACTGCCACCAAGCTACAAGAGCTTCGTGATGAACTATAATATGCAAGGGATTGATAAGACAATTCCCGAGCTCTTCGCAATGCTAAAGGCTGCGGAGGTAGAAATCAAGAAGGAGCATCAAGTGTTGATGGTCAACAAGACCACTAGTTTCAAGAAAAAGGGCAAAGGGAAGAAGAAGGGGAACTTCAAGAAGAACATCAAACAAGTTGCTGCTCAAGAGAAGAAACCCAAGTCTGGACCTAAGCCTGAGACTGAGTGCTTCTACTGCAAGTAGACTGGTCACTGGAAGCGGAACTGCCCCAAGTATTTGGCGGATAAGAAGGATGGCAAGGTGAACAAAGGTATATGTGATATACATGTTATTGATGTGTACCTTACTAATGCTCGCAGTAGCATCTGGGTATTTGATACTGGTTCTGTTGCTAATATTTGCAACTCAAAACAGGGGCTACGGATTAAGTGAAGATTGGCTAAGGATGAGGTGACGATGCGCGTGGGAAATGGTTCCAAAGTCAATGTGATCGCGGTCGGCACGCTACCTCTACATCTACCTTCGGGATTAGTTTTAGACCTAAATAGCTGTTATTTGGTGCCAGCGTTGAGCATGAACATTATATCTGGATCTTGTTTGATGCGAGACGGTTATTCATTTAAATCAGAGAATAATGGTTGTTCTATTTATATGAGTAATATCTTTTATGGCCATGCACCCTTGAAGAGTGGTCTATTTATATTAAATGCGATAGTAGTGATACACATATTCATAATATTGAAGCCAAAAGATGTAGAGTTGATAATGATAGTGCAACTTATTTGTGGCACTGCCATTTAGGTCATATTGGTATAAAGCGCATGAAGAAACTCCATACTGATGGACTTTTGGAATGACTTGATTATGAATCACTTGGTACTTGCGAACCATGCCTCATGGGCAAGATGACTAAAACGCTGTTCTCCGAAACAATGGAGCGAGCAACAGATTTGTTGGAGATCATACATACTGATGTATGTGGTCCGATGAATATTGAAGCTCGCGGCGGGTATCGTTATTTGCTCACCTTCACAGATGATTTAAGCAGATATGGGTATATCTACTTAATGAAACATAAGTCTGAAACATTTGAAAAGTTCAAAGAATTTCAGAGTGAAGTGGAAAATCATCGTAACAAGAAAATAGAGTTTCTACGATCTGATCGTGGAGGAGAATATTTGAGTTACGAGTTTGGTCTACATTTGAAACAATGCGGAATAGTTTCACAATTCATGCCACCCGGAACACCACATCGTAATGGTGTGTCCGAACGTCGTAATCGTACTTTACTAGATATGGTGTGATCTATGATGTCTCTTACTGATTTACCGCTATCATTTTGGGGTTATGCTTTAGAGACGGCTGCATTCACGTTAAATAGGGCACCATCAAAATCCGTTGAGACGACGCCTTATGAACTGTGGTTTGGCAAGAAACCAAAGTTGTCGTTTCTTAAAGTTTGGGGTTGCGATGCTTATGTGAAAAAACTTCAACCTGATAAGCTCGAACCCAAATCGGAGAAATGTGTCTTCATAGGATACCCAAAGGAAACTGTTGGGTACACCTTCTATCATAGATCTAAAGGCAAGACTTTTGTTGCTAAATTTGGATCCTTTCTAGAGAAGGAGTTTCTCTCGAAAGAAGTGAGTGGGAGGAAAGTAGAACTTGATGAGGTAACTGTACCTGCTCCCTTATTGGAAAGTAGTTCATCACAGAAACCGGTTCCTGTGACACCTACACCAATTAGTGAGGAAACTAATGATGATGATCATGAAGTTTCAGATCAAGTTACTACCGAACCGCGTAGGTCAACCAGAGTAAGATCCGCGCCAGAGTGGTACGGTAATCCTAATGGCTATTTGATGATCGTGATTGGTTTGAGTTGTATGTTTTATTATTGGTGTTGTCCTATGGTGCTCTCCGTGTCACGCAAGCGTGAGGGATTCCCGCTATAGGGTTTGCAATATGTTCATGATTTGCTTATGGTGGGTGGCGTGAGTGACAGAAGCACAGACCCGAGTAAGTAGGTTGTTTGCGTATGGGATAAAGGGGACTTGATACTTTAATGCTATGGTTGGGTTTTACCTTAATGAATCTTTAGTAGTTGCGGATGCTTGCTAGAGTTCCAAATCATAAGTGCATATGATCCAAGTAGAGAAAGTATGTTAGCTTATGCCTCTCCCTCAAATAAAATTGCAATAATGATTACCGGTCTAGTTATCGATTGCCTAGGGACAAACAACCTTCTTGTTGACAAAAGCTCTTTACTAAAACTAATTTAGTTGTGTCTTCATGTAAACAGCCCCTACTTTATATTTACTTGCTCTTCATTATCTTGCATGCCTATCCAACAACACCTACAAAGTACTTCTAGTTTCATACTTGTTTCCGGTAAAGCGAACGTCAAGTGTGCGTAGAGTTGTATCGGTGGTCGATAGAACTTGAGGGAATATTTGTTCTACCTTTAGCTCCTCGTTGGGTTCAACACTCTTACTTATCGAAAACTATTGCGATCCCCTATACTTGTGGGTTATCAAGACCTTTTTCTGGCGCCGTTGCCGGGGAGCAATAGCGTGGGGTGAATATTCTTGTGTGTGCTTGTTTGCTTTATCACTCAGTAATTTTTATTTGCTGTTCTTAGTTGTTTTATATCTTTAGTTATGGGTAGGAAACGCAAAATACCAAAAAAAAATTAGTTGTACCTACTGAACCAATGGTTGAAGAATCAATCAAAATCTATCACACTGCTGAAGCTTATTACTTGGATCATCTTCAATCCCTATGTGCTCGTGCTGAAACCCCAATTAGCTTAGTTGAGGGCAAATCCTTAGATGAGCATGCTTGTTATGTGCAACACCGTATATCTGAAAAAGGGAAACTATTATGGGGTCAAATTCAACGTTTGCAATGCTATGCTTGGAATTTATGTGAAATATATGATTATACTTGTTGTTCTGAAGACCCTAAGAAACACCTCCCCTATCAATGTGAGTTTAGTAATAATGGAATCGTATCTTCGTATGTTAAGGGTGTTTATAATTACTATGATGTTCAACAAATTGAAGAATTTGTTGCTTTTAAGGGTGCTTTTGAAATTGCTTCTTTGATTGAAAAGTATGATGCTACTCTTCATAAATCTAAATTTTTTGCCATACTTGAATATTGTTATGAGAATTATGCTTCTAATGCTTATGTTAAACCATATATTGAGGAATACTCCGCTGTCCAAGAAGACATTAATATTTTGCAGGAGTCTATGGAAGAAGAAATTGATGAAACTGTGAGCTCATTGGATGAAAAAGATGAGGAAGAGAGCGAAGAACAAAAGGAGGAAGAGTGGATTAGCTACCCATGCCCACCTTCTAATGAGAGTAACTCTTCAACTCATACATTGTTTAATTCCCCTTCGTGCTTACCGAAGGATGATTGCTATGATGATTGTTATGATCCCGTTGATTCTCTTGAAATATCCCTTTTTGATGATGCTTGCTATGCTTGTGGCCAAGATGCCAATACGAATTGTGCTTATGGCGAACTTGCTATAGTTCCTTATGTTAAACATGAAATTGTTGCTATTGCACCCACACATGATAGTCCTATTATCTTTTTGAATTCTCCCGACTACACTATATCGGAGAAGTTTGCACTTATTAAGGATTATATTGATGGGTTGCCTTTTACCGTTACACATGAAGATTTTGATGAATATAATATGCATGTGGTTTCTGCTCCTACTTGCAATTATTATGAGAGAGGAACTATATCTCCACCTCTCTATGTCTCCAACACGATAAAATTGCAAGAAACTGTTTATACTATGCATTGGCCTTTACTATGTGTCATGAATTATTCTTTTATGACATGCCGATGCATACGAAGAGAGTTAGACTTTGTCATTACATGATATATGTTGCTTTGTGCTCACTACTAAATTACAAATCATTGTTGATTCAAATTGGCTTTGATATACCTTGGGATCCGGGTGGATTCACTACTTGAGCACTATATGCCTAGCTTAATGGCTTTAAAGAAAGCGCTGTCAGCGAGACAACCCGGAAGTTTTAGAGAGTCATTTATTTCTGTTGAGTGCTTTCATATAGTTTAAAAACAACAAAAATAAAGAGGGGAACCCAAAACTTTCCAAAAAGGAAAGTGAAAGTGAGAAAGACAAGCATTGTTGAAGTGGGAGAGCTCCTTGAACTTTGTTCATGCTCACGGAAACTTTGTGAATCTTGATTACAGAAACTTTTCAATAAAAATAATTATCCCCTTGTACAATTCCATTGTATTATAAAAATAATGTGCCAAGGTTTGCCTTTAGGATGTTTACATTTGCTTGATGATTTGTACGGTGCAGGACAGAAACTTTGGCTGTAGTGCGTGATTTTACATTTTTAGCTGGAACGTCAAATGGTTCTGATTCTTCTTGCACTGTCTTACTATAGAAATTGTTTATTTTTCCTAATTTTGGTAGAAATTTTCTAGTATCGGAAGTATGGTGAATGTTCAGATTGCTACAGACTGTTCTGTTTTAGACAGATTCTGTTTTTGATGCATAGTTTGCTTGTTTTGATGAAACTATCAATTTATATCAGTGGATTAAGCCATGAAAAAGTTATATTACAGTAGACACAATGCAAAAACAAAATATGAATTGGTTTGCAATAGTACTTAGAGTAGTGATTTGATTTATTATACTAACGGATCTTACCGAGTTTTTGTTGGGGAACGTTGCAGAAAACAAAAAATTTCCTACCGTTTCACCAAGATCCATCTATGAGTTCATCTAACAACGAGTGATCGGATGCATCTACATACCTTTGTAGATCGCGAGCGGAAGCGTTCAAAGAACGGGGATGAGGGAGTCGTACTCGACGTGATCCAAATCACCGGAGATCCTAGCGCCGAACGGACGGCACCACCGCGTTCAACACACGTACGGTCAGCGTGACGTCTCCTTCTTCTTGATCCAGCAAGCGGCAAGGAGAGGTTGAGGAAGATGGCTCCAGCAGCAGCACGACGGCGTGGTGGTGATGAAGTTGCAGTACTCCGGCAGGGCTTCGCCAAGCTCTATGGAGGAGGAGGATGTGGATAGGGAGAGGGAGTTACCAAAGGCAACAAGTAAGAGGTCCTCCATCCCCCCCACTATATATAGGGGGGCCTAGGGGGGCGCCGGCCCTAGGAGATGCGATCTCCTAGGGGGGCGGCGGCCAAGGGGTGGGGGGCTTGCCCCCCAAGCAAGGGGGCGCCCCCCTTTAGGGTTTCCCCCACCCTAGGCGCATGGGCCCTAGGGGAAGTGGCGCCCCAGCTCACTTTGGGCTGGATCCCTTCCCACTTCAGCCCATGGGGCCCTCCGGGATAGGTGGCCCCACCCGGTGGACCCCCGGGACCCTTTCGGTGGTCCCAGTACAATACCGGTGACCCCGAAACTTGTCCCGATGGCCGAAATAGCACTTCCTATATATAATTCTTTACCTCCGGACCATTCCGGAACTCCTCGTGACATCCGGGATCTCATCCGGGACTCCGAACAACATTCGGGTTACTGCATATACATATCCCTACAACCCTAGCATCACCGAACCTTAAGTGTGTAGACCCTACGGGTTCGGGAGACATGTAGACATGACCGAGATCGCTCTTCGGTCAATAACCAACAGCGGGATCTGGATACCCATGTTGGCTCCCACATGCTCCTCGATGATCTCATCGGATGAACCACAATGTCGAGGATTCAAGCAACCCCGTATACAATTCCCTTTGTCAATCGGTATGCTACTTGCCCGAGATTCGATCGTCGGTATCCCAATACCTTGTTCAATCTCGTTACCGGCAAGTCACTTTACTCGTACCGTAATGCATGATCCCGTGACCAGACACTTGGTCACTTTGAGCTCATAATGATGATGCATTACCGAGTGGGCCCAGTGATACCTCTCCGTCACACGGAGTGACAAATCCCAGTCTTGATCCGTGTCAACCCAACAGACACTTTTGGAGATACCCGTAGTATACCTTTATAGTCACCCAGTTACGTTGTGACGTTTGGTACACCCAAAGCACTCCTACGGTATCCGGGAGTTACACGATCTCATGGTCTAAGGAAAGGATACTTGACATTGGAAAAACTCTAGCAAACGAACTATACGATCTTATGCTATGTTTAGGATTGGGTCTTGTCCATCACATCATTCTCCTAATGATGTGATCTCGTTATCAATGACATCCAATGTCCATAGTCAGGAAACCATGACTATCTGTTGATCAACGAGCTAGTCAACTAGAGGCTTACTAGGGACATGTTGGTGTCTATTATTCACACATGTATTACGATTTCCGGATAACACAATTATAGCATGAATAAAGACAATTATCATGAACAAGGAAATATAATAATAATGCTTTTATTATTGCCTCTAGGGCATATTTCCAACAGTCTCCCACTTGCACTAGAGTCAATAATCTAGTTACATTGTGATGAATCGAACACCCATGGAATTCTGGTGTTGATCATGTTTTGCTCTAGGGAGAGGTTTAGTCAACGGATCTGCTACATTCAGGTCCGTATGTACTTTACAAATATCTATGTCTCCATCTTGAACATTTTCACGAATCGAGTTGAAGCGACGCTTGATGTGCCTGGTCTTCTTGTGAAACCTGGGCTCCTTGGCAAGTGCAATAGCTCCAGTGTTGTCACAGAAGAGTTTGATTGGCCCCGACGCATTGGGTATGACTCCTAGGTCGGTGATGAACTCCTTCACCCAAATTGCTTCATGCGCTGCCTCCGAGGCTGCCATGTACTCCGCTTCACATGTAGATCCCGCCACGACGCTCTGCTTGCAACTGCACCAGCTTACTGCCCCACCATTCAAAATATACACGTATCCAGTTTGTGACTTGGAGTCATCCAGATCTGTGTCGAAGCTAGCGTTGACGTAACCTTTTACGACGAGCTCTTCGTCACCTCCATAAACGAGAAACATTTTCTTAGTCCTTTTCAGGTACTTCAGGATATTCTTGACCGCTGTCCAGTGTTCCTTGCCGGGATTACTTTGGTACCTTCCTACCAAACTTACGGCAAGGTTTACATCAGGTCTGGTACACAGCATGGCATACATAATAGAACCTATGGCTGAGGCATAGGGGATGACACTCATCTCTTCTATATCTTCTGCCGTGGTCGAACATTGAGCTGAGCTCAATTTCACACCTTGTAACACAGGCAAGAACCCCTTCTTAGACTGATCCATATTGAATTTCTTCAATATCTTATCAAGGTATGTGCTTTGTGAAAGACCTATGAGGCGTCTTGATCTATCTCTATAGATCTTGATGCCTAATATATATGCAGCTTCTCCAAGGTCCTTCATTGAAAAACTCTTATTCAAGTAGGCCTTAATGCTGTCCAAGAGTTCTATATCATTTCCCATCAAAAGTATGTCATCTACATATAATATGAGAAATGCTACAGAGCTCCCACTCACTTTCTTGTAAACACAGGCTTCTCCATAAGTCTGCGTAAACCCAAACGCTTTGATCATCTCATCAAAGCGAATGTTCCAACTCCGAGATGCTTGCACCAGCCCATAAATCGAGCGTTGGAGCTTGCACACCTTGTCAGCATTCTTAGGATCGACAAAACCTTCCAGCTGCATCATATACAATTCTTCCTTAAGGAAACCATTAAGGAATGCCGTTTTGACGTCCATTTGCCATATCTCATAATCATAGAATGCGGCAATTGCTAACATGATTCGGACGGACTTTAGCTTCGCTACCGGTGAGAAAGTCTCATCGTAGTCAACCCCTTGAACTTGTCGATAACCCTTAGCGACAAGCCGAGCTTTATAGATGGTCACATTACCATCCGCATCTGTCTTCTTCTTAAAGATCCATTTATTTTCTATGGCTCGCCGCTCAACAGGCAAGTCAGTCAAAGTCCATACTTCGTTTTCATACATGGATCCTATCTCGGATTTCATGGCTTCTAGCCATTTGTCGGAATCCGGGCCCGCCATCGCTTCTTCATAGTTCGAAGGTTCACCGTTGTCTAACAACATGATTTCCAAGACAGGGTTGCCGTACCACTCTGGTGCGGAACGTGTCCTTGTGGACCTACGAAGTTCAGTAGCAACTTGATCTGAAGTTTCATGATCATCATCATTAACTTCCTCTCTAGTCGGTGCAGGCACCTCAGGAACATTTTCTTGAGTTGCGCCATTTTCCGGTTCAAGAGGTAATACTTCATCAAGTTCTACTTTCCTCCCACTTACTTCTTTCGAGAGAAACTCTTTCTCTAGAAAGGATCCATTCTTGGCAACAAAGATCTTGCCTTCGGATCTGAGGTAGAAGGTATACCCAATAGTTTCTTTAGGGTATCCTATGAAGACGCATTTTTCCGACTTGGGTTCGAGCTTTTCAGGTTGAAGTTTCTTGACATAAGCATCGCATCCCCAAACTTTTAGAAACGACAGCTTAGGTTTCTTCCCAAACCATAATTCATACGGTGTCGTCTCAACGGATTTCGACGGAGCCCTATTTAAAGTGAATGCGGCAGTCTCTAAAGCATAGCCCCAAAAAGATAGCGGTAAATCGGTAAGAGACATCATAGATCGCACCATATCTAATAGAGTGCGATTACGACGTTCGAACACACCATTACGCTGAGGTGTTCCAGGCGGCGTGAGTTGTGAAACTATTCCATATTTTCTTAAGTGTGTGCCAAATTCGTGACTCAAGTATTCTCCTCCACGATCTGATCGCAAAAACTTGATTTTTCTGTCACGTTGATTCTCAACCTCACTCTGAAATTCCTTGAACTTTTCAAAGGTTTCAGACTTGTGTTTCATTAAGTAGACATACCCATATCTACTCAAGTCATCAGTGAGGGTGAGAACATAACGATAGCCACCGCAAGCCTCAACACTCATTGGACCGCACACATCAGTATGTATGATTTCCAATAAGTTGGTTGCTCGCTCCATTGTTCCTGAGAACGGAGTCTTGGTCATTTTACCCGTGAGGCATGGTTCGCACGTGTCAAATGATTCATAATCAAGAGACTCTAAAAGTCCATCTGCATGGAGATTCTTCATGTGTTTGATACCTATGTGACCAAGGCGGCAGTGCCACAAGTATGTGGGACTATCATTATCAACCTTACATCTTTTGGTATTCACACTATGAACATGTGCAGCATTACGCTCGAGATTCATTAAGAATAAACCATTCACCATCGGAGCATGACCATAAAACATATCTCTCATATAAATAGAACAACCATTATTCTCGGATTTAAATGAGTAGCCATCTCGAATTAAACGAGATCCCGATACAATGTTCATGCTCAAAGCTGGCACTAAATAACAATTATAGAGGTTTAAAACTAATCCCGTAGGTAAATGCAGAGGTAGCGTGCCGACGGCGATCACATCGACCCTGGAACCATTCCCGACGCGCATCGTCACCTCGTCCTTCGCCAGTCTCCGCTTATTCCGCAGCTCCTGCTTTGAGTTACAAATGTGAGCAACTGCACCGGTATCAAATACCCAGGAGCTACTACGAGTACTGGTAAGGTACACATCAATTACATGTATATCACATATACCTTTTGTGTTGCCGGCCTTCTTGTCTGCTAAGTATTTGGGGCAGTTCCGCTTCCAGTGACCACTTCCCTTGCAATAAAAGCACTCAGTCTCGGGCTTGGGTCCATTCTTTGGCTTCTTCCCGGTAGCTTGCTTACCGGGCGCGGCAACTCCCTTGCCGTCCTTCTTGAAGTTCTTCTTACCCTTGCCTTTCTTGAACTTAGTGGTTTTATTCACCATCAACACTTGATGTTCCTTTTTGACTTCTACCTCTGCTGATTTCAGCATTGCAAATAATTCGGGAATGGTCTTTTCCATCCCCTGCATATTGAAGTTCATCACAAAGCTCTTGTAGCTTGGTGGAAGCGACTGAAGGATTCTGTCAATGACTGCGTCATCCGGGAGATTAACTCCCAGCTGAGTCAAGCGGTTATGTAACCCAGACATTGTGAGTATGTGCTCACTGACAGAACTATTTTCCTCCATCTTACAGCTGAAAAACTTGTCGGAGACTTCATATCTCTCGACCCGGGCATGAGCTTGGAAAACCATTTTCAGCTCTTCGAACATCTCATATGCTCCGTGTCTCTCAAAACGTTTTTGGAGCCCCGGTTCTAAGCTGTAAAGCATGCCGCACTGAACGAGGGAGTAATCATCAGCACGTGTCTGCCAAGCGTTCATAACGTCTTGGTTCTGTGGGACGGGTGCGTCACCTAGCGGTGCTTGTAGGACATAATCTTTCTTGGCAGCTATGAGGATGATCCTCAGGTTCCGGACCCAGTCCGTATAGTTGCTGCCATCGTCTTTCAGCTTGGTTTTCTCTAGGAACGCGTTGAAGTTGAGGACAACGTTGGCCATTTGATCTACAAGACATATTGTAAAGATTTTAGACTAAGTTCATGATAATTAAGTTCATCTAATCAAATTATTCAATGAACTCCCACTCAGATAGACATCCCTCCAGTCATCTAAGTATAACATGATCCGAGTTAACTAGGCCGTGTCCGATCATCACGTGAGACGAACTAGTCAACGTCGGTGAACATCTTCATGTTGATCGTATCTTCTATACGACTCATGCTCGACCTTTCGGTCTTCTGTGTTCCGAGGCCATGTCTGTACATGCTAGGCTCGTCAAGTCAACCTAAGTGTTTGCATGTGTAAATCTGTCTTACACCCGTTGTATGTGAACGTTGGAATCTATCACACCCGATCATCACGTGGTGCTTCGAAACAACGAACTGTCGCAACGGTGCACAGTTAGGGGGAACACTTTCTTGAAATTATTATGAGGGATCATCTTATTTACTACCGTCGTTCTAAGCAAACAAGATGTACAAAACATGATAAACATCACATGCAATCAAATAATAATAGTGACATGATATGGCCAATATCACATAGCTCCTTTGATCTCCATCTTGGGGCTCCATGATCATCTTGTCACCGGCATGACACCATGATCTCCATCATCATGATCTCCATCATCGTGTCTCCATGAAGTTGCTCGCCAACTATTACTTCTACTACTACGGCTAACGCGTTTAGCAATAAAGTAAAGTAATTTACATGGCGTTTCTCAATGACACGCAGGTCATACAAAAAATAAAGACAACTCCTATGGCTCCTGCCGGTTGTCATACTCATCGACATGCAAGTCGTGATTCCTATTACAATAGCATGAACATCTCATACATCACATATATATCATTCATCATTCATCACAACTTTGGCCATATCACATCACAGAACACTTGCTGCAAAAACAAGTTAGACGTCCTCTAATTGTTGTTGCAAGTTTTACGTGGCTGCAATAGGGTTCTAGCAAGAACGTTTTCTTACCTACGTGAAAGCCACAACGTGATTTGTCAACTTCTATTTACCCTTCATAAGGACCCTTTTCATCGAATCCGCTCCAACTAAAGTGGGAGAGACAGACACCCGCCAGCCACCTTATGCAACTAGTGCATGTTAGTCGGTGGAACCGGTCTCACGTAAGCGTACGTGTAAGGTTGGTCCGGGCCGCTTCATCCCACAATACCGCTGAAGCAAGATAAGACTAGTAGCGGCAAGAAAGTTGACAACATCTACGCCCACAACAAATTGTGTTCTACTCGTGCAAAGAGAACTACGCATAGACCTAGCTCATGATGCCACTGTTGGGGAACGTTGCAGAAAACAAAAATTTCCTATGGTTTCACCGAGATCCATCTATGAGTTCATCTAGCAACGAGTGATCGGATGCATCTACATACCTTTGTAGATCGCGAGCGGAAGCGTTCAAAGAACGGGGATGAGGGAGTCGTACTCGACGTGATCCAAATCACCGGAGATCCTAGCGCCGAACGGACGGCACCTCCGCGTTCAACACACGTACGGTCAGCGTGACGTCTCCTTCTTCTTGATCCAGCAAGGGGCAAGGAGAGGTTGAGGAAGATGGCTCCAGCAGCAGCACGACGGCGTGGTGGTGATGGAGCTGCAGTACTCCGGCAGGGCTTCGCCAAGCTCTATGGAGGAGGAGGATGTGTTGGAGAGGGAGAGGGAGGCACCAAAGGCAAAAAGTAAGAGGTCCTCCATCCCCCCCACTATATATAGGGGGGCCTAGGGGGGGCGCCGGCCCTAGGAGATGCAATCTCCTAGGGGGGCGGCGGCCAAGGGGTGGGGGGCTTGCCCCCCAAGCAAGGGGGCGCCCCCCCCTTTAGGGTTTCCCCACCCTAGGCGCATGGGCCCTAGGGGAAGTGGCGCCCCAGCCCACTTTGGGCTGGATCCCTTCCCACTTCAGCCCATGGGGCCCTCCGGGATAGGTGGCCCCACCCGGTGGACCCCCGGGACCCTTCCGGTGGTCCCGGTACAATACCGGTGACCCCGAAACTTGTCCCGATGGCCGAAATAGCACTTCCTATATATAATTCTTTACCTCCGGACCATTCCGGAACTCCTCGTGACGTCCGGGATCTCATCCGGGACTCCGAACAACATTCGGGTTACTGCATATACATATCCCTACAACCCTAGCGTCACCGAACCTTAAGTGTGTAGACCCTACGGGTTCGGGAGACATGTAGACATGACCGAGATCGCTCTCCGGTCAATAACCAACAGCGGGATCTGGATACCCATGTTGGCTCCCACATGCTCCTCGATGATCTCATCGGATGAACCACGATGTCGAGGATTCAAGCAACCCCATATACAATTCCCTTTGTCAATCGGTATGCTACTTGCCCGAGATTCAATCGTCGGTATCCCAATACCTTGTTCAATCTCGTTACCGGCAAGTCACTTTACTCATACCGTAATGCATGATCCCGTGACCAGACACTTGGTCACTTTGAGCTCATAATGATGATGCATTACCGAGTGGGCCCAGTGATACCTCTCCGTCACACGGAGTGACAAATCCCAGTCTTGATCCGTGTCAACCCAACAGACACTTTCGGAGATACCCGTAGTATACCTTTATAGTCACCCAGTTATGTTGTGACGTTTGGTACACCCAAAGCACTCCTACGGTATCCGGGAGTTACACGATCTCATGGTCTAAGGAAAGGATACTTGACATTGGAAAAACTCTAGCAAACGAACTATACAATCTTATGCTATGTTTAGGATTGGGTCTTGTCCATCACATCATTTTCCTAATGATGTGATCTCGTTATCAATGACATCCAATGTCCATAGTCAGGAAACCATGACTATCTGTTGATCAACGAGCTAGTCAACTAGAGGCTTACTAGGGACATGTTGGTGTCTATTATTCACACATGTATTACGATTTCCGGATAACACAATTATAGCATGAATAAAGACAATTACCATGAACAAGGAAATATAATAATAATGCTTTTATTATTGCCTCTAGGGCATATTTCCAACAGTTTTCTGTTGAAGTTTTGTGTGGATGAAGTGTTCGATGATTGAGAAGGTTTCGATGTGAGAAGAAGGAAGAGAGGCAAGAGATCAAGCTTGGGGATGCCCGAGGCACCCCAAGTAAATATTCAAGGAGACTCAAGCGTCTAAGCTTGGGGATGCTAGGGAGGCATCCCCTCTTTCTTCAACAAATATCGGTATGTTTTCGGATTCGTTTCGTTCATGCGATATGTGCAATCTTGGAGCGTCTTTTGCATTTAGGTTTTTATTTTTATTTTTATGCACCATGCTGGTATGAGATAGTCCTTGATTGATTTATAGAATGCTCATTGCACTTCACTTATATCTTTTGAGTATGGCTTTATAGAATGCTTCATGTGCTTCACTTATATCATTTGAAGTTTGGATTGCCTGTTTCTCTTTACTTAAACAACCGCCATTTGCAGAATGCTCTTTTGCTTCACTTATACTTGTTAGAGCGTGGGCATATCTTTTGTAGAAAGAATTAAACTCTCTTGCTTCACTTATATCTGTTTAGAGAGATGACAGGAATTGGTCATTCACATGGTTAGTCATAAAATCCTACATAAAACTTGTAGATCACTGAATATGATATGTTTGATTCCTTGCAATAGTTTTGCGGTATAAAGGTGGTGATATTAGAGTCATGCTAGTCGAGTAATTGTGAAATTGAGAAATACTTGTGTTGAGGTTTGCAAGTCCTATAGCATGCACGTATGGTGAACCGTTATGTAACGAAGTCGGAGCATGAGGTGTTTATTGATTGTCTTCCTTATGAGTGGCGGTCGGGGACGAGCGATGGTCTTTTCCTACCAATCTATCCCCCTAGGAGCATGCGCTTAGTACTTTGTTTTGATGACTAATAAATTTTTGCAATAAGTATGTGAGTTCTTTATGACTAATGTTGAGTCCATGGATTATACGCACTCTCACCCTTCCACCTTTGCTAGCCTCTCTAGTACGGCGCAACTTTCGCCGGTACCACAAACCCACCATATACCTTCCTCAAAACAGCCACCATACCTACCTATTATGGCATTTCCATAGCCATTTCGAGATATATTGCCATGCAACTTCCATCATCATCATATACATGACTTGAGCATTCATTGTCATATTGCTTTGCATGATCGTAACATAGCTAGCATGATGTTTTCATGGCTTGTCCGTTTTTGATGTCATTGCTACGCTAGATCATTGCACATCCCGGTACACCGCCGGAGGCACTCATATAGAGTCATATCTTTGTTCTAGATATCGAGTTGTAATCATTGAGTTGTAAATAAATAGAAGTGTGATGATCATCATTAATAGAGCATTGTCCCAAAAAAGGCCAAAAAAAGAGAAAGGCCAAATAAAAAAAGAAAATAAATAAAAAGGGGCAATGCTACTATTCCTTTTTTCCACACTTGTGCTTCAAAATAGCACCATGTTCTTCATATAGAGAGTCTCTTGAGTTATCACTTTCATATAGTAGTGGGAATTTTCATTATAGAACTTGGCTTGTATATTCCAACAATGGGCCTCCTCAAGTGCACTAGGTCTTCGTGAGCAAGCAAGTTGGATGCACACCCACTTAGTTTCTTTTGTTGAGCTTTCATACATTTATAGCTCTAGTGCGTCCGTTGCATGGCAATCCCTATTCACTCATATTGATATCTATTGACGGGCATCTCCATAGCCCATTGATACGCCGAGTTGATGTGAGACTATCTTCTCCTTTTTGTCTCCTCCACCATCATATTCTATTCCACCTATAGTGCTATGTCCATGGCTCACGCTCATGTATTGTGTGAAAGTTGAAAAGGTTTGAGAACGTAAAAACTATGAAACAATTGCTTGGCTTGTCGTCGGGGTTGTGCATGATGTGAATATTTTGTGAAGATGGAGCATAGCCAGACTATATGATTTTGTAGGGATAACTTTCTTTGGCCTTGTTATTTTGAAAAGACACGATTGCTTTATTAGTGGGCTTGAAGTATTATTGTTTTTATGTCAAATGATAGACTATTGCTTTGAATCACTCGTATCTTAATATTCATGACATGATTAGACATATGATCAAGATTATGCTAGGTAGCATTCCACATCAAAAATTATCTTTTTTATCATTTACCTACTCGAGGACGAGCAGGAATTAAGCTTGGGGATGCTGATACGTCTCCGTCGTATCTATAATTTTTGATTGTTCCATGCCAATATTATTCAGCTTTCATATACTTTTGGCAACTTTTTATATTATTTTTGGGACTAACATATTGATCCAATGGCCAATTTCAGTTCCTATCTGCTGCATGTTTTTTGGTTTAGCAGAATATCCATATCAAATGGAGTCCAAACGGGATAAAAATAGACGGAGCTTATTTTTGGAAAATATGGAAAATTCAGAAGGAAAATCAACGCGAACCAGTGCCCGAGGTGGTCACGAGGCAGGGGGCGCCCCCCCCTAGGGCGCTCCCCCTACCCTCGTGAGCCCACTGTAAGGCGGTTGACGCTCTTCTTGTGCCGCAAGAAAGCTAATATTCTGAAAAAAATCACGGCGAAGGTTTCAGGCCAATCGGAGTTATGGATCTCCATATATATATACGAAACGGTCAAACAGAGCGAGAAGACAACGCAGAACCAGAGAGAGACAGAGAGATAGATCCAATCTCGGAGGGGCTCTCGCCCCTCCCATGCCATGGGAGCCGAGGACCAGAGAGGAAACCCTTCTCCCATCTAGGGAGGAGGTCAAGGAAGAAGAAGAAGGGGGGCCCTCTCCCCCTTGCTTCCGGTGGCGCCGGAGCGCTGTCGGGGCCATCATCATCACTGCCATCTTCACCAACAACTTCACCGCCATCATCACCAACTCTTCCCCCCTCTATGCAGCGATGTAACCTCTCTCTTACCCGCTGTAATCTCTACTTAAACATGGTGCTCAACGCTATATATTATTTTCGAATGATGTATGGCTATCCTATGATGTTTGAGTAGATCTATTTTTTCCTAATGGCTATTTGATGATCGTGATTGGTTTGACTTGTATGTTTTATTATTGGTGTTGTCCTATGGTGATCTCCGTGTCGCGCAAGCGTGAGGGATTCCCGCTGTAGGGTTTGCAATATGTTCATGATTTGCTTATGGTGGATGGCGTGAGTGACAGAAGCACAAACCCGAGTAAGTAGGTTGTTTGCGTATGAGATAAAGGGGACTTGATACTTTAATGCTATGGTTGGGTTTTACCTTAATGAATCTTTAGTAGTTGCGGATGCTTGCTAGAGTTCCAATCATAAGTGCATATGATCCAAGTAGAGAAAGTATGTTAGCTTATGCCTCTCCCTCAAATAAAATTGCAATAATGATTACCGGTCTAGTTATCGATTGCCTAGGGACAAATAACCTTCTTGTTGACAAAAGCTCTTTACTAAAACTAATTTAGTTGTGTCTTCATGTAAACAACCCCTACTTTATATTTACTTGCTCTTTATTATCTTGCATACCTATCCAACAACACCTACAAAGTACTTCTAGTTTCATACTTGTTTCCGGTAAAGCGAACGTCAAGTGTGCGTAGAGTTGTATCGGTGGTCGATAGAACTTGAGGGAATATTTGTTCTACCTTTAGCTCCTCATTGGGTTCGACACTCTTACTTATCGAAAACTGTTGCGATCCCCTATACTTGTGGGTTATCAAAGACAGACACTGACGGTAATGTTACTGTCTACAAAGCTCGACTTGTTGCAAAAGGTTTTCGACAAGTTCAAGGAGTTGACTATGATGATACCTTCTCACCCTGTAACACCCCGGATGTAACTTTCCCAATTTGTACTCCAACTCTTGCCGTTTCCGGCGTTAAGTTATTTTATTTTCTCGGGTTTGGGTTTTTGTCTCCGTGTGTTGTTATCGTTGTCATGCATCTCATATCATGTCATCATGTGCATTGCATTTGCATACGTGTTCATCTCATGCATTCGAGCATTTTCCCCATTGTCCGTTTTGCATTCCGGCGCTTCGTTCTCCTCCGGTGGTCATTTCTACCTTTCTTTCGTGTGTGGGGATTAAACATTTCCGGTTTGGACCGAGACTTGCCAAGGGGCCTTGGTTTACTACCGGTAGACCGCCTGTCAAGTTTCGTATCATTTGGACTTCGTTTGATACTTCAACGTTTAACCGAGGGACCAAAAAGGCCTCGTGTGTGTTGCAGCCCAACACCCCTCCAATTTGGCCCAAAACCCACCTAAGCCTTCTCCATCATCTAGAGCGTTCGATCACGATCGCGTGGCCGAAAACCGCACCTCATTTGGACTCTCCTAGCTCCCTCTACCTATAAAACTAGCCCCTCCTCCGAAAAATCCGGATCCCCTCGTCTGAAACCCTAATTTTTCCCCCTCCGCGCCACCGGACACGTCTGGGCGACGCCAGACAACTCCCGCCGCCGCTCCCAGCCTCTCCCGCGCTGCCACATGGCCACAGCCGCCGTCCCCGCCGCCGAAGCCCGCTTGGCCCGTGGCCGGCCCCCGCGGGCCCATCCACCGCCCCGCGCCTTCCTGCTCCCCGCCGCCGCATCGCCGCCTCCCTCGCCAACGCCGGCGACCAGAGCTCCCCGCCGCCCGCTCCGGCCACCACGGTCGTCACCGCCCCGCCGTGCGGTCGTCGCCGCCCCGCCGCCCCTCAAAGCTCGCCGCCGCCGTCAGCACCGGCCGGGGAGAGGCCGGCCTCGCCTCCCCTTCTTCTCCCCGCCGACGAGCCGACCTCGCCGGAGCAGCCGCCACCTCGCCGGATTCCGCCTCGGTTCGTGTGCCGGGTCAAACCCTAGATCCGCGCGGGGTAAATTTCTTCTAAGTCCCGGGAATCCCAGATCCAAGTGTCCCTGTTCATAGCTCCGTAACTTTGCATCTGTAGCTCCGATTCATGCATATAGCATATCAAAATGTTCATCTCAGAGAGTACATCATTTCATTCCATTGCATCATTTTCATTTGAGTTCATCTTGATGCCCGAAATGCTGTTAGAAGAGGGCTACTTGAGATAATTGTCAGATCTGCTGCTCCATTTAGCTTTTTGTCATTTTTGCCATGATTTTTGTGTGCTTGATATGCCCTGATGTTCTACATATATTTTGTTAAGGGTTTTGTCATCTCTCCAGAGGTGCAACCCATGTATTTTTGTGATGTGTGTGGTGACTAGTGCAAACTTGCAAAGTGGTGCACTTGGTAATTCTGATTTCGGGGACTTAGCATTTCCACTAAGTCCTTGAGCTGTTTATCTCATGATGCCATTTGTTCATGTTGTTTCCTAGTGATCTGTGCCTCTTTTGAGGATGATCAGTAAGGGTGTTTTGTTAATATTGTAGTGCTCTATCCATATATGTATTTGTTTGAAATTATGGAGCACCCTAGCTTGAGTCAATCGAGCTCTACTTTTGCTACTTTGTGAATCTGGGCAGATTGTCAACTTGTTTGCAATTTTGCCGAGGATGTTGTAGTTGATCCGTGCATGCTATGCTATTGTTCTTGCCATGTCTAGATTGCATTTTGTGTGTTCTTGATGGGTGTATGCTTAGCTTATCATGACTTGCACCGTAGTGAGTGCATCGAGCTCGTAAACATGCCTACTTGATATCTGTTTTCAGCATGTGCCAGTTTTCACTAAGTCTGTGATCTGATTATGTTTTTGCTATGTTCACATGCTTGCAATTGTATTTTCTGATCCCTTTTGGCTCAAGGTCACTAAGGGACTTTTGTTAAGCTCTTTGAGTAGCTCCATGCCATGCTTTACTTTGCCATGTTCAGGTCCTGTAGCATATAGTTTTGTTGCTCCGAAGAGGGCTACCTGATCTGAAATTCCAGACAAGTGTTAATTTCACTAAGTCTGAGATCTGTTTGCCATATGCATTTTTGCCATGCTTGTTTGAACCTGTTAATGGATGAATTGGCCGTAGCTCAGTACTAGACTTTTGTTAAGAATCTTGTATGCATCCCTGCCATGTATTTTATTGTCATGTTTGGGTGCTGTAGCATGTTCATCTCATTGTATTTAGATGGCTACTTGCTATAAATCGCAGACCAGTGTCATATTTGAATCGCTTGCCATTTCCAAACCGTAACTCCGATTCCGGTGTTCTTTATATTGTTTTCAAGCGATTTCATCTCATCTTTCCAGTGGCACACTTGATTTTCCAAGTTGGGGCCAGGATCTTGTATTTCCTGTCATATCTTGCATATGCATCCCGCATCGCATCCCGCATAGCATATCATCATTGCATCATATTGTTTGATCCTTGCACGTGGTTGATTGTGTCCTTGTTGCTTGTTTGTCTTGTTTGGGTAGAGCCGGGAGACGAGTTCGCTAACGAGGAGCCCATTGAGTTTGCTTTCGAGGATCCAGTCAACTCTGACAACTGTGCAGGCAAGATGATCATGCCCTCGAAATCACTACTATCTTTGCTTTGCTAGTTTGCTCGATCTTTTGCTGTACCAATGCTACGATGCCTACCACTTGCTTTCAAGCCTCCAAAATTTCCATGTCAAACCTCTAACCCACCATGTCCTAGCAAACCATTGATTGGCTACGTTACCGCTTTGCTCAGCCCCTCTTATAGCGTCGCTAGTTGCAGGTGAAGATTGAAGGCCGTTCCTTGTTGGAACATCTATTTACTTGTTGGGATATCATTATATTATCTTGTTATCTTAATGCATCTATATACTTGGTAAAGGGTGGAAGGCTCGGCCTCTCGCCTAGTGTTTTGTTCCACTCTTGCCGCCCTAGTTTCTGTCATATCGGTGTTATGTTCCCGGATTTTGCGTTCCTTACGCGGTTGGGTTATAATGGGAACCCCTTGATAGTTCACCTTGATTAAAGCTTTTCCAGCAATGCCCAACCTTGGTTTTACCATTTACCACCTAGCCTTTTCCTTCCCTTGGGTTCTGCAGACTCAAGGGTCATCATTATTTTAACCCCCCCGGGCCAGTGCTTCTCTGAGTGTTGGTCCAAACTGTCAGCCGCCGGTGGCTACCAGGGGCAACTCTGGGTTGGCCTACCGGAAGTTTGGACAATCTGAGTGTGCCCTGAGAAAGAGATATGTGCAGCTCCTATCGGGATTTGTCGGCACATTCGGGCGGTGTTGTTGGTCTTGTTTTAACCTGTCGAAGTGTCTTGAATAACCGAGATACCGAGTCTGATCGGAACATCTTGGGAGGAGGTCTATTCCTTCGTTGACCGTGAGAGCTTGTCATGGGCTAAGTTGGGACTCCCTGCAGGGATTTGAACTTTCGAAAGCCGTGCCCGCGGTTATGGGCAGAAGGGAATTTGTTAATGTCCGGTTGTAGATAACTTGAACCTTAACTTAATTAAAATGAATCAACTGAGTGTGTTACCGTGATGGCCTCTTCTCGGCGGAGTCCGGGAAGCGGACACGGTGTTGGAGTAATGTTTGCGCAGGTTGCTCTCTAGTTTCTCGCTCGCGCTTTGCCTCCTCTTCTCGCTGTCTTTTGCGAATAAGTTAGCCACCATATTTTGCTAGTCGCTTGCTGCAGCTCCACATATATTTACCTTGCCTTACCTATAAGCTTAAATAGTCTTGATCGCGAGGGTGCGAGATTGTTGAGTCCCTGTGGCTCACAAATTACTATTACACCAGATGCAGGGCCTGATGATTCCGCTCCAGGAGACGCGCTTGAGCTCAAGTGGGAGTTCGATGAAGACTCGCAACGTTACTATGTTTCTTTTCCTGATGATCAGTAGTGGTGCCCAGTTGGGGGTGATCGGGACCGTGTCGCATGTTGGGTTCTCTTTTATTTTGGCGCCGTAGTCGGGTCATGAGTGTTTGGTTGATGTAATGTTATTTATGTACTTGATTGACGTGGCGAGTGTAAGCCAACTATATTATCTCCCCTTTATTATTTATATTACATGGGATGTTGTGAAGATTGCCTAACTTGCGACATATGCCTTCAATGCAATTATGTCTCTAAGTCGTGCCTCGACACGTGGGAGCTATAGTCGCATTGAGGGTGTTACACACCCGTAGCGATGCTTAAGTCCATCCGAATCATGTTAGCAATTGCCACATTTTATGATTATGAAATTTGGCAAATGGATGTAAAGACTGCATTCTTGAATGGATTTCTAGAAGAAGAGTTGTATATGATGCAACCTGAAGGTTTTATCGATCCAAAGGGTGCTAACAAAGTGTGCAAGCTCCAGCGATCCATTTATGGACTGGTGCAAGCCTCTCGGAGTTGGAATAAACGCTTTGATAGTGTGATCAAAGCATTTGGTTTTAGTAAGACTCAATGCCCGACCACTTCAGATAGAGAGAAAATGAAAGATGTTCCCTATGCTTCAGCCATAGGCTCTATCATGTATGCAATGATGTGTACCAGACCTGATGTGTGCCTTGCTATTAGTTTAGCAGGGAGGTACCAAAGTAATCCAGGAGTGGATCACTGGACAGCGGTCAAGAACATCCTGAAATACCTGAAAAGGACTAAGGATATGTTTCTCGTTTATGGAGGTGACAAAGAGCTCATCGTAAATGGTTACGTCGATGCAAGCTTTGACACTGATCCAGACGATTCTAAATCGCAAACCGGATACATGTTTATATTAAACGGTGGAGCTGTCAGTTGGAGCAGTTCTAAACAAAGCGTCGTGGTAGGATCTACGTGTGAAGCGGAGTACATTGCTGCTTCGGAAACAGCAAATGAAGGAGTCTGGAAGAAGGAGTTCATATCTGATCTAGGTATCATACCTAGTGCATCGGGACCAATGAAAATCTTTTGTGACAATACTGGTGCAATTGCCTTGGCAAAGGAATCCAGATTTCACAAGAGAACCAAGCACATCAAGAGACGCTTCAACTCCATCCGGGATCAAGTCCGGGTGGGAGACATAGAGATTTGCAAGATACATATGGATCCGAATGTTGCAGACCCGTTGACTAAGCCTCTCTCACGAGCAAAACATGATCAACACCAAGACTCCATGGGTGTTAGAATCATTACTGTGTAATCTAGATTATTGACTCTAGTGCAAGTGGGAGACTGAAGGAAATATGCCCTAGAGCCAATAATAAAGTTATTATTTATTTCCTTATATCATGATAAATGTTTATTATTCATGCTAGAATTGTATTAACCGAAAACATGATACATGTGTGCATACATAGACAAACAGAGTGTCACTAGTATGCTCTACTTGACTAGCTCGTCAATCAAAGATGGTTATATTTCCTAGCCATAGACATGCGTTGTCATTTGATTAACGGGATCACATCATTAGGAGAATGATGTGATTGACTTGACCCATTCCGTTAGCTTAGCACTTGATCGTTTAGTATTCTGCTATTGCTTTCTTCATGACTTATACATATTCCTATGACTATGAGATTATGCAACTCCCATTTACCGGAGGAACACTTTGTGTGCTACCAAACGTCACAACGTAACTGGGTGATTATAAAGGTGCTCTATAGGTGTCTCCAAAGGTACTTGTTGGGTTGGCGTATTTCGAGATTAGGATTTGTCACTCCGATTGTCGGTGAGGTATCTTTGGGCCCACTCAGTAATGCACATCACTATAAGCCTTGCAAGCATTGTAACTAATGAGTTAGTTGCGGGAAGATGTATTAAGGAACGAGTAAAGAGACTTGCCGGTAATGAGATTGAACTATGTATTGAGATACCGACGATCGAATCTCGGGCAAGTAACATACCGATGACAAAGGAAACAACGTATGTTGTTATGCGGTTTGACCGATAAAGATCTTCGTAGAATATGTAGGAGCCAATATGAGCATCTAGGTTCCGCTATTGATTATTGACCGGAGACATGTCTCGGTCATGTCTACATAGTTCTTGCACCGTAGGGTCCGCACGCTTAAAGTTTCGGTGACGGTTGTATTATGAGTTTTTGTGTTTTGATGTACCGAAGGTAGTTCGGAGTCCCGGATGTGATCATGGACATGACGAGGAGTCTCGAAATGGTCGAGACATAAAGATCGATATATTGGACGACTATGTTCTGACACCGGAATGGTTTCGGGGAGTTTCAGACATATACCAGAGTACTAGGGGGTTACCGGAACCCCCAGGGGAGTTTAATGGGCCAAGATGGGCTTTAGTGGAGAAGAGGAGGGGCGGCTAGGGCAGGCCGCGCGCCCCTCCCCCTCTAGTCCGAATTGGACAAGGAGGGGGGCGCTGCGCCCCCCTTTCCTTCCTCTCTCTCCTTCCCTTCCTTTCCCCCTCCTATTCTAACTAGGAAAAGATGGGAGTCCTACTCCCGATGGGTGTAGGACTCCTCCCTGGCGCGCCCTCTCCTGGCCGGCCGCCTCCTCCCCCTGGTCCTTTATATACGGGGGCAGGGGGTACCTCTAGACACAACAGTTGATCTCTTAGCCGTGTGCGGTGCCCCCCTCCACCAGATTCCACCTCGATCATATCGTAGCGGTGCTTAGGCAAAGCCCTGCGTCGCTAGCAACATCATCACCGTCATCACACCATCGTGCTGACGGAACTCTCCCGTGAAGCTCTGCTGGATCGGAGTTCGCGGGACGTCATCGAGCTGAACATGTGCTGAACTCGGAGGTGTCGTACGTTCGGTACTTGGATCGGTCGGATCGTGAAGACGTACGACTACATCAACCGCGTTGTGCTAACGCTTCCGCTTTCGGTCTACGAGGGTACGTGGACGATACTCTCCCCTCTCGTTGCTATGCATCACCATGATCATGTGTGTGCGTAGGAATTTTTTTTGAAATTACTACGTTCCCCAACAGTATTATGCCACGGTGCCGGAGCGGTGGGTGGAGATCAGCTCGCCAAAGGGGTTGGCGCAGGTCGGCGGTCCGAAATGGTTGGCGATCAGTTTTTGAAACTCGGTCTAGGACGGCCGCTGGCCCAGCTTAGTCTCGAGGTGGCCATACCATAATGCGGCGACATCGGTGAGGTGGTATGAGACGAGCCAAGTCTTATCCGACTCCGGCGTTCGTTGCCCGAGGAAGAAGAGATTGCAATGTGTCAGCCACGGCCATGGATCGTTGGCCCCGTCAAAGAGGGGAAAATCAATCTTGTAGAGGCGCGGAGCCCTATCCCCTAGATCGACCGGGGCCCCGGTGTGGGATGGCGCATCTGGGGGCCGCAGGAGCCCGGTACCACCCAATTGAGGCGTGCCCTTGCCTTCCAGCCGAAGAAGGGCCAGGTTCTACGCACGCTGCCGCTGTGACGTGTCTGCCAGCTGGTCCTGAAGGGTTTTGAGTGTCACGGTGATGGACTCGAGGATGGCACGGTCCTCGGCGCGCTCTGTCCCAGCAGCGTGGTTCTCCTCCGAGAGGCTGTTCAAAGTGGAGACCACGGCCTCATGATCCTCGTGCTGTTTGGTCGCGAGGTTTGCTAGGGTTTGCGGTAGGGGCGCCAGCGGCGGTGGCGGAGACATGGCCGCTGGGATCGACGAGGAAGCTGATACCAAGTTGTCACAGCCCGGCTGATTGCCGCGCAGGTTGTAGTCGTGGTCGGTAGGAGGACGAGGGCGAGGGCCTCGCTTGCCTATGGTTGGAGAAGGGGTGAGGAGGGGCACCGTGGGCGCAGGAGCAAGGGAGGAGAGGTTGTAGGATATTCTCTGCTTCCATTTATTGATCCAAGGGCTGGCTATATATAGCCTAATTACAAGACCAGACTAAGACTCCTATTACAATTGGGTGTTGGCAGGGCAACCTTCTCCGGGACTAAACCTTTCCAACTAATATCCAGACTCCTAATCTAAAAAGACTATAATTAAACTATGACATATCTTTAGGCAGGTGCAGGACCGGCCCGCGCAGGTCCCTTGCGCCTATAGGGCTGGCCCCACATGACACCAGCATACACCCATGAGGGAGTCCTGGGTTAGGGGGTGTCCGGATGGCCGGACTATACCTTCAGTCGGACTCCTGGACTATGAAGATACAAGATTGAAGACTTCGTCCCGTGTCCGGAAGGGACTTTCCTTGGCGTGGAAGGCAAGCTTGGCGATACGGATATGTAGATCTCCTACCATTGTAACCGACTTTGTGTAACCCTAACCCTCTCCGGTGTCTATATAAACCGGAGGGTTTTAGTCCGTAGGACAACATACAGAACAACAATCATACCATAGGCTAGCTTCTAGGGTTTAGCCTCTCCGATCTCGTGGTAGATCTACTCTTGTACTACCCATATCATCAATATTAATCAAGCAGGACGTAGGGTTTTACCTCCATCAAGAGGGCCCGAACCTGGGTAAAACTTCGTGTCCCTTGCCTCCTGTTACCATCCGGCCTAGACGCACAGTTCGGGACCCCCTACCCGAGATCCGCCGGTTTTGACACCGACATTGGTGCTTTCATTGAGAGTTCCTCTGTGTCGTCGCCGTTAGGCTTGATGGCTCCTACGATCATCAATAGCGATGCAGTCCAGGGTGAGACCTTCCTCCCCGGACAGATCTTCGTCTTCGGCGGCTTCGCACTGCGGGCCAATTCACTTGGCCATCTGGAGCAGATCGAAAGCTATGCCCCTGGCCGTCAGGTCAGATTTGGAAGTTTAAACTACACGGCTGACATCCGCGGGGACTTGATCTTCGACGGATTCGAGCCACTGCCGAGCGCGCCGCACTGTCACGACGAGCATGATCTAGCTCTGCCGCCGAACAGTGCCCTGGAGGCCGCACCCGCATCGGCTTCGACCCTTAATTCGGAGCCAACTGCGCCGATCGAGGATGGGTGGTTGGACGCCGCCTCGGGGGCTGCGATCCCAACGGCGATCGAGCCGAACACCAGCCCCGCACTCCGCGAGACTCGTGACTCCAAGGAGCCGGACTCCTCTCCGGACTCCGAACCCTCCGCGCCCCTGCCGATCGAATCCGATTGGGCGCCGATCATGGAGTTTACTGCCGCGGACATCTTTCAGCACTCGCCTTTCGGCGATATTCTGAAGACACTAAAGTCTCTCTCTTTATCAGGAGAGCCCTGGCCGGACTACGGTCAGCAAGGTTGGGATACGGACGATGAAGAAATTCAAAGCCCACCCACCACCCACTTTGCAGCCACTGTCGACGATTTAACCGACATGCTCGACTTCGAATCCGAAGATATCGACGGTATGGACACCGATGCAGGAGAAGATGAAGAACCAGCGCCTATTGGGCCCTGGAAAGCCACCTCGTCGTATGACATATACATGGTGGACACCCCAAAAGAAGGAGATGGCGATGGAACAGCGGAGGATGACCCCTCCAAGAAACAGCCTAAGCGTCGGCATCAGTGGCGCCGCTCAAAATCCCGCCAAAGCAAATACGGTGATTCTAGCACGGGAGATAATAATACTCCGGAGAGTGCCGAAGAAAACCCCCTCCAGCAAGATTCAGCACAGGAGGGCGGAGAAGCCAGCCCTCATGAGAGAGCGGCAGATAGAGAGGTCGAGGACGATAATTACATGCCTCCCTCCGAAGATGAGGCAAGCCACGACGATGACGAATTCGTCGTGCCAGAGGATCCCGTCGAGCAAGAGCGTTTTCAACACAGGCTTATGGCCACGACAAGAAGCCTCAAGAAAAAACAGCAACAGCTTAGAGCTGATCAAGATTTGCTAGTCGACAGATGGACTGAAGTCCTTGCGGCCGAAGAGCATAAGCTCGAACGCCCCTCCAAGAGCTACCCAAAGCGCATGTTGCTACCCCGATTAGAGGAGGAAGCACTTAAACCTACATCACCAGCACTTGATACGGCCGACCGGCCACCTCGTGGCCGCGACAGAGAGGCCTCTCGGCCCTCCACTCAAGCCGCACCCCGTACCAAGGCACGGGAAAATGCGCCAGACCTGCGAGATATGTTGGAGGACAAGGCAAGGCAAACAAGATCGATCTACGGATCGCGTGGGCGCCCCACGACTCGAGACGGTAACCGTCACGCCGGACACAAATCCGGTAGGGCCGAACACAGTAGACAAAGCTCATTGGAGCTACGTCGTGATATAGCCCAGTACAGAGGCGCCGCACACCCACTATGCTTCACAGACGAAGTAATGGATCATCAAATCCCCGAGGGTTTCAAACCCGTAAACATCGAATCATATGATGGCACAACAGATCCTGCGGTATGGATCGAGGATTATCTCCTTCATATCCACATGGCCCGCGGCGATGATCTCCACGCCATCAAATACCTCCCACTCAAGCTTAAAGGACCAGCTCGGCATTGGCTTAACAGCTTGCCAGCAGGATCAATCGGTTGTTGGGAGGACCTGGAAGCCGCATTCCTCGACAATTTCCAGGGCACTTATGTGCGACCACCAGACGCCGATGACCTAAGCCACGTAATTCAGCAGCCAGGAATCGGCCAGGCAATTCTGGACACGGTTCCTAACAAAGAAAAATCAAATAGTCGACTGTCCGGACGCAGAGGCCCTAGCAGCCTTCAAGCACAATATCCGTGACGAGTGGCTTGCCCGGCACCTTGGACAGGAAAAGCCGAAATCTATGGCAGCACTCACGACACTCATGACCCGCTTTTGCGCGGGAGAAGACAGCTGGCTTGCTCGTAGCAACAATATGACCAAGAACCCTGGTAATTCGGATACCAGGGACAGTAGTGGCAGGTCGCGTCGCAACAAGCAGAAGCGCCGCATTAACGGCGACAATGCTGAGGATACGGCAGTTAATGCCGGATTCAGAGGCTATAAATCCGGTCAGCGGAAAAAGCCATTCAAAAGAAATCCTAGGGGCCCGTCCAGTTTGGACCGAATACTCGACCGCTTGTGCCAGATACATGGCACCCCCGAAAAGCCGGCCAATCACACCAACAGGGATTGTTGGGTGTTCAAGCAGGCAGGCAAGTTAAATGCCGAAAATAAAGACAAGGGGCTGCATAGCGATGACGACGAAGAGCCCCGGCCGCCGAACAACAGTGGACAGAAGGGTTTTCCCCCACAAGTGCGGACGGTGAACATGATATACGCAACCCACATCCCCAAGAGGGAGCGGAAGCGCGCGTTAAGGGACGTATACGCGGTAGAGCCAGTCGCCCCAAAGTTCAACCCATGGTCCTCCTGCCCGATCACCTTTGATCGAAGGGACCATCCCACTAGCACCCGTCATGGCGGATTCGCCGCATTGGTTCTAGACCCAATCATTGACGGATTTCATCTCACTAGAGTCCTTATGGACGGCGGCAGCAGCCTGAACCTGCTTTACCAGGATACAGTGCGGAAAATGGGCATAGATCCCTCGAGGATTAAGCCCACCAAAACGACCTTTAAAGGCGTAATACCAGGTGTAGAGGCCAACTGTACAGGCTCAGTCACACTTGAAGTGGTCTTCGGATCTCCGGATAATTTCCGAAGCGAGGAGTTAATCTTCGACATAGTCCCATTCCGCAGTGGCTATCACGCACTGCTCGGGCGAACCGCATTCGCCAAGTTCAATGCGGTACCGCACTACGCATACCTTAAGCTCAAGATGCCAGGCCCTCGAGGAGTAATTACGGTCAATGGAAACACCGAACGCTCCCTCCGAACGGAGGAGCACACGGCGGCCCTTGCAGCGGAAGTACAAAGCAGCCTCTCCAGGCAGTTCTCCAGTCCGGCCATTAAACGTCCGGACACCGTCAAGCGCGCCCAGAGTAACCTACAACAAGACCGCCTGGCACGATCCGAGCAGGCGTAGCAATGCGGCCCCAACCCCAGCCCTCACAAAAATGCGACACCAGTACTTCGCGTACATAACTACGCTCTAGAAATACCATGGGTACAGGGGGAGGGGCACCATCACGGCATGCCTGAAACACGGCTTAAACCGCACCAGGGGCTGCCGATTTTTTAATTTTCTCTTACTTTCAGGACTCCACTCTTCGGAAGGCCTGTTCGGCAGTTCAATTGCCGCACAAACGATGCAAGAACTAGGGAAGCAGACAAGCCATGCCGCATTACCAAACTCCCAGGTGGTCTCTATCACGAGCAGTATACCTGTTTCGCATACCATTTCGCAGCCTGCCCCTAGAACGGACATGTTAAATAGTCCAACCTTTTGCTTATCGCATTATTTGTATCATTCTGCTTTGATCGCAGCCCTTTTTAATAAACAATGCATAGCTTTGTCTATTTTTTGCATTACTCTTTTTTTACAAATATATGTTCCTTAACGACATGTTGCACCCGTACACTTTGGTACGGCCAAAATACGCCAGGGGCTTTAGTACCCCTCAATATGGTGTGAGAAGTCCGAACACTTTAACAAGTGCGGCACCCCGAACTTATAGCATTATATGCATCGGCTCCGAATCATGTCTTGGGTCAATAGTTGGGTTTGCCCGGCTCCTATGTTTTGGTGCCTTACGTTCCGCTATGTCGGCTAAGGTAGCACTAGGAGAACTACTGCGATTGTGCCCCAGTTGAGCTGGGTCGAGCACCTCAGTAGAGAAAGCTAAAACTGACTGTCATGATGAAGCGAGAGCTGGTCGCTGTTCGAGAGGTTTTTCGAGTCCCTAAAGACTTATGCCGCTTAGAGCGAGGAGTCGGCTCTGTCCGGCCAAGGCGTGGATAGCGCCCCGAACTCGGTCTTCCGAATACCAGGGGCTTCGCCGAAATTTAAAATTATAGAATTCTATGGCTAAGTGAGAGTGTTCACGCATTATAGTCCGATTGCCTTGTTCGTTGTGCTGAGCGCCTCCCTCGAAGGACCCAAACATGGGAAAAAGAGCGCTCAGGTTTATCCCCGAACACCCCAGCACTAGCGGCACGGGGGCAGAAGCCGACGACTCGCCATCTCTCAGAATTGATAAACAGCCGCACAGAAGGTAATATTTTAAATTCCAACAGCATTGCTTAGCGCATATGAACAAGTTTTCAGCGCACAGGACAAAACGAGCGAGTTTTACTCAAAAATTACATCCCTGGAACATTCATCCGCCACAAGGCGGGCACCCTTCAGAACATCCTTATAATAATTCTCGGGCTTGCGATGCTCTTTCCCCGGCGGTGGCCCGTCCTTCACAAGCTTCTCAGCATCCAGCTTGCCCCAGTGCACCTTAGCACGGGCAAGGGCCCTACGGGCACCTTCAATGCAGACGGAGCGCTTGATGACTTCGAGCCTTGGACAGGCCCCCACCAGCCGCCGCACCAGCCCGAAATAGCTCCCAGGCAGAGCCTCTCCAGGCCACAGCCGAACTATGAGGCCCTTCATGGCCTGTTCGGCCGCCTTGTGGAGCTCGACCAGTTGCTTCAGCTGGTCGCTCAGGGGCACGGGGTGTCCGGCCTCAGCATACTGAGACCAGAACACCTTCTCTGTCGAGCTGCCCTCCTCGGCTCGATAGAATGCGGCGGCATCGGACACGCTACGGGGAAGATCTGCGAACGCTCCTGGAGAGCTCCGGATTCGGGTAAGTAACAAGTAACTCACGTTTATGTGTTTGCTTTGCATAAAGAATGCCTTACCCGCCGCTATCTTTTTCACCGCATCCAACTCCTGGAGGGTCTTCTGGGATTCGGCCTTGGCAGACTTGGCATTTTCAATAGCCATCGCGAGCTCGGACGCTCGCGTCTTTGAGTCAAGCTCCAAACTCTCATGTTTTTTCATGAGAGCCTGGAGCTCTTGCCGCACCTTGCCAACCTGGGCCTCATACTTCTCCCGCTCGGTGCGCTCCGTGGCCGCCCTCTTCTCGGCCTCGACAGCGCTTGCTTAAGGGTCGCCACCTCAGACGTGGCCCCTACAATAGCCACGATAATCCTGTCATTTTTTGCAATTGCACCTTTTTTATATATATTTAAACAAGGTATTTCTTACCTTCCTTGTCCTCGAGCTGCTTCTTGGCACGCCCGAGCTCTTGCTCGGACTGCTCGAGGTTCTGCTTTAGCGTGTCCACTTCCGCAGTCAGTACGGCGGACGCCAGCAGAGAAGCCTGCATACGCATATTGACTCCTTTTTGTTAGACTCCTGCGAATTTTATTTGATCCTCTATTCGGCTTTTCTTCCCGAACGCCAAACAGAGCATCAGGGGCTACTGTCTATGCGGTAATATTATTTACACATTCTTTACTTACCTCAAAGCCTGTTAAAAGGCTAGCACAAGCTTCAGTCAGTCCGCTCTTGGCGGACTGAACCTTCTGGACCACCGCACTCATAATGGTGCGGTGCTCCTCGTCGATGGAGGCGCCTTTGAGCACCTCCAACAGATTGTCCGGCGCCTCCGGTTGGACGGGGGTCACCGGCACGGTGGGCTTGCTCCTCTTGGAAGGAGGTCGCCCGCCGGACTCTGGAACCTTTGAAGGTTCCGGAGCGGTGTCCGGCCTAGAGCCGGACTTGGAGCCCTGGGGGGTTTTATCCCCTTTACTCCTGGAGTCCGGGAGGTCGCCTTGCGGCGCCTCCAGGACCACCTCCTCCTGGCTTGGAACCTGTTGGGACAACACTTCGGCGTCGTCCGTAGGGCGGGGGGAGGTAGCCGTCGGAAGCGAATTCACATCCGACGAGTCCAGTGAACCGCTCGACGACGCGTCGAGCCGGTCTTTGGGTGGGCTGCATAATCATATTCGACATAAGGGAAAGCTGTGCAATAAAGGAATACTATGAATTACTCTGGTATCCGGATACTTACGATTTCGCCAGGGGCTTGGCCCTGAGCGGCCACTCCTCTCCGCCGTCGTCGGCGTCGGTGGAGTAGTCCGGAGGAAGGGTTTTCCCCTTCTTGGACCCTTCGGCCTCCCCAGTGAGGGCGGCCTTCCTTTTCTTCTCTCCCCCCGCTGGAGGGGGAGAGGTCTCTTCTTCCTCCTCCTCGTCTTCACGGGAGGAATGCGCCTTGGAGCCGTCGGATGATGAACCCGACACCTCCTGGCGCCGGGCACTTTTTCGAGTCCCCGTGGCCTTCTTCGTGGCCTTCTTCTCTGGCACCACATAGGGTGTCGGAAACCAGCAGCTTCGCCAAGCGGGCATCGGTTGGGTCTTCAGGCAAAGGAGCCGGACAGTCGATCTGTCCGGACTTCGCCTGCCAAACCTGTCAAAGGTAAGGGAGCTTAGATCCCGCATAGAGTTAAACTATGAAAAACTAATACCCTGTAAAAGGTACAAACAACTTACCGCGCTAGCGTGACGCTGCGCGCTGAATCCGCGATCCTCGGTAGCGGATGCGGGAGCCTTGGCGCCCTTGAAAAGCACCTTCCAGGCATCTTCGTACGTCGTGTCGAAGAGCCTGCTCAGAGTTCGGTGCTGCGCCGGGTTGAACTCCCACAGATTGAAGGCCCGTTGTTGACACGGGAGGATCCGGCGGATGAGCATGACCTGGACTACGTTGACAAGCTTGAGCTGCTTGTCCACCAGGGTTTGGATGCATGTTTGCAGTCCAGTCACCTCTCCTTTGCTGCCCCACGACAGGCCCGTCTCTTTCCAGGACGTGAGCCGCGTTGGGGGTCCGGACCGGAACTCGGGGGCTGCGACCCACTCAGGGTCGCGCGGCTCGGTGATGTAAAACCACTCCGATTGCCACCCCTTCAGGGTCTCCACAAAGGAGCCCTCGAGCCATAAGACGTTGGGCATCTTGCCCACCATGGCGCCTCCGCACTCCGCCTGGTTGCCACGCACCACCTTCGGCTTGACATTGAAAGTCTTGAGCCATAGGCCGAAATGGGGGCGGATGCAGAGGAAAGCCTCGCACACGACGATAAACGCCGAGATGTTGAGGATGAAGTTCGGGGCCAGATCATGGAAATACAGGCCGTAGTAGAACATGAGTCCCCTGACGAATGGGTGGTCCACGGAGGAAGTGGGGAAGGAACACTACCCTCTCATGGGGCCTTGGGGTGGGGAGGAGTTGCCCCTCTTCGAGAAGCCGGTACGCGATGTCGTTAGACAAGTATCGGCCTTCCTTAGTTTTTTGATGTGTCCCTCCGTGACGGAGGAGACCATCCACTTGCCTCCCGCTCTGGACATGGCTGGAGAAGGTTGAGGTGGGGAGTGCGGACTTGGGCGCTGGAGCTCGAGTGCGCGAGAATGGATAGGCAAAGGAGGAAGAAGGCGTAGGTGAAAAGGTGGATCATTATCCCCTTATATGGGTGGACGCAACTACGTGTTCCCACCAGCCTGGTAAAACTCGCTTATCCCCAAGCGCCGTAGTCAATGGCGCGGTTGGGTTACCCACGCCCGTATTGATGAGAATCCCGGAATAAGGGGACACGATCTCTGCTTCGACGAGACGTGCCAAGGAAACCGCCTCGCATGACATGCTGAGGTGGGACAATAAAACGAATAAAGGCTTGGCCGTGGTGCGATGTCACACTACAGAATACGTCAGCAGATTAGATTTGTGTAAATATTATTCTCTCTATGGCAATATGTGAAAACTTATTTTGCAGAGCCGGACACTATCTTTGTGTTCAAAATCTTTTATGAAGTACTTGGAGGAGGAACCCGCCTTGCAATGCCGAAGACAATCTGCGCGTCGGACTCGTCGTCATTGAAGCCTGGTTCAGGGGCTACTGAGGGAGTCCTGGATTAGGGGGTGTCCGGATGGCCGGACTATACCTTCAGCCGGACTACTGGACTATGAAGATACAAGATTGAAGACTTTGTCCCGTGTCCGGAAGGGACTTTCCTTGGCGTGGAAGGCAAGCTTGGCGATACGGATATGTAGATCTCCTACCATTGTAACCGACTTTGTGTAACTCTAACCCTCTCCGGTGTCTATATAAACCGGAGGGTTTTAGTCCGTAGGACAACATACAGAACAACAATCATACCATAGGCTAGCTTCTAGGGTTTAGCCTCTCCGATCTCGTGGTAGATCTACTCTTGTACTACCCATATCATCAATATTAATCAAGCAGGACGTAGGGTTTTACCTTCATCAAGAGGGCCCGAACCTGGGTAAAACTTCGTGTCTCTTGCCTCTTGTTACCATCCGGCCTAGACGCACAGTTCGGGACCCCCTACCCGAGATCTGCCAGTTTTGACACCGACAACCCACTAAACCACCTTACGATGAGCCAGGGCTTCCCTCCAAAGAGTCGCAACACCGTGTTCCAACATAGCCTGATCTCCATCGCTCTGCATACCTACCCAGTATTACATAAAGGAGCAAGCATAACACACAAATTTAGTTGAAGGTATCGCAAGTTTCTTATCAAAGCAACCTCTATTGCAAAGTTTCCACAAGGCCACGTATTTCCAAGCCCCACTATTTGCACATTTCCACTACCAGAAATGAGCTCAGATATCCACCCAAAATATTGGGTGAAACACCAACGTGTGTTGGTGGCCCCAACACATTTATAGAAAAATTTCCCAGACATACTTGGTTGCAGAGCATCGAAAAAAAAGATGATGAATGCTCTCGGCTTAAGAACAGAATGGCAAGTAGGGTCACCTGTCCAATTCCACTGAACCGTGTTATCTTTGGTCACAATGGCATTATTCCAAATTAACTAGATCCAAATCTAGATTCTGGATTGCAGTTGGATGCTCGCACATGCTTAAAGGATCTGTCTGGTCCCACATCAGACAATTTCTCATACAAGGTTTTAAGAGTGAAATTTTCATTCTTATTTTTCATCCAAAAAGGCCTATCATCGGACCGATTCAATACCACCTCAGCTAGCATAGAAAGCATGGCATGCATTTGAACCCGTTGATTAGTATTTAGCCATCCACTAGACTGTACACATCATATCATTGCTTATTTCATATAAAGCCGCCTCCACCATTTCCTAGGGCAGTTTTTCATCCCGGAATTGTCTAGAGTACACCCAATCAAGTGCATGGATCATTAGTCGAAGAACAGAAATGCTGAAGGGGTGATCCACAGGTTGCGCCGTTGCGCAGACGCATGGTCGGCCGGCTGTGCAAGGCATCAACGAGGCACGGATAAAGGTCTAGGTTACCCTCATTTTCTCATTCTTATATTAGTTAATTGGCCTATCTTTCATGATGTGTGCTTTAGAATAATAGAATTAGAATTGTAGAAACTTTTTTAGAACTACATAATTAGAATTGTAGAAACTTCATACATTGATTTCTTTTAGGAAATATTAATGATTCGTAAGAAAAGAGTTTGCATTGTTTATCCCCTCAAATATTTAGTTCGTTACATGGGAATTGCTTTTTTGCATTTACTTTTATGGCAACTTTTAATGAAAATCGAATTGAAAACCCTTCCATTCCTCTCAATGGATGTAAGCCGAATGACATTTAAGCTTGAATTTCGTATTTTATGCAACATCCAATCTAGACCAAAATGTTCGCCGAATGACAAATTCTAGGCAAAGGCAGCCACCGGTGACCGGCGAGACAGCGACCGCCGGCCGCAGTACTTAGACGTTAAACCTCGTCCACGCCACCATGAACCGTATCTCCAACGCCAAGATTCCCGTCTCCCCAATGCCAAAGTAATTCCGGCGCACAAAAAACCGCTGCCTTTTCTCGCATTCCACGGCCAAGAGAAACGGAACCCCCGAAACTCTACTCGGCCGCTGCGCTATCTCGCCCGTCGGAGCGCGACGACATGGCCTCCGCCTCCTCCCTCTTCCTGGCCTCCCCCATCTCCACCGCGCCAAGGACCCGCGCACCCGCCTCCCCTTGCCCCGCCCGGCCATCCCTGCGCCCCCGGCGGCCGTCCCTGGCGGTGGCGGCCGCGCTCCAGGCGGAGCACCAGCCGGCCGTGGCCGTGGCCGCGGCGCCGAAGCCGCCGGCCCTACCGTTCCGCGTGGGCCACGGCTTCGACCTCCACCGCCTCGAGCCGGGCCTCCCGCTCATCATCGGCGGCATCAGCATCCCCCACGACCGCGGCTGCGACGCCCACTCCGACGGTGCGCGCCGTTTTTACTACTACTACCGTTGCTTGTTCTTTTCCTTTGTGCTCCCGTTCGTTCGCTCGTTGCGTTACCGGGCGTGTGGAATTTTTTGCCGCGTGCGCAGGGGACGTGCTTCTGCACTGCGTGGTGGACGCGATTCTCGGCGCCCTGGGGCTGCCGGACATCGGGCAGATCTTCCCGGACACCGACCCCCGGTGGAAGGGCGCGGAGTCCTGCGTGTTCATGAGGGAAGCTGTGAGTTTCTCAACTTCACTCCGAAGTTCATTCGCCCATGCCAATTCCCTCTAGCTTTTGTGGGCATTATAAGATACTCCCTCCGTTTCGAATTACTTGTCGCAGGTATGGATGTGTCTAGATGTATTTTAGTTCAGATACATCCATTTCTGCGACGAGTAATTTGGAACGGAGGGAGTAGTACTGTCTGTAGTTGGATGGTGAAATGCTTATTGACTTATTCAGAACAAAATTTACAGTTCGTGTGTTGCTTTCGTTCTATGAGTCTAGATTGTTGTCTTATAGTTGGATGGTAGAATGCTTAATCAGAACAAAACCTAGAGTTTGTGTGTTGCTCTGAATGATTCTAAATTGCTAATCACATAGCACTTGTGTCGGAAAATTAGTTTTCATTTTACTTGAATGAGCGATAGGTAAGTCTGATGTCTAGACTGTTAAGTGTTACGTGACCCAACTTGTTCATATCTTCTTTGGGGAAACAAGTTTTTCTTCCCCTTACTAAAATGCATCCGTTTTATGGAAATTCTCCAAAAACATCCTTCCTTGAAGACATCGCAGATCATCACCTGCTTATTTTCTTTTTGACTATTTCATTCCTGCATCAACACCATGCTGACTGCAAATTCGGTCTTGACTTTTCTCCTCTTCCAGGACAAAAAGTATTGCACGTTTTGGAATTTGTACAAAGGCATGTACCATGTGCTTTGAATGTTGACTGCATCCTGGACTTTTGGATAAAATATCCCTATGCCTTGCAATTTGAGCTCATTATGTGCTGCTTTTTCTACATGATCCCATCGACCATTGAAATCATCCTAGTAGTTTCTCTTCGTTTAGGCATCGAGCAGTATTTTTGTCATTTCACCAGATGTAATGTACAATTTATCCAATTGGAGCATTATTGGTTCCTATATTCACACCGGAATCTGAATTTTGTGCTGCTTTTTCTTCATGATCCCATCGATCAGTGAAATCACCTTGTTTTCTCTTCACATTGACATCGCACAGTATTTTTTGTCATTTCACCCAATGTTATGTACTACTCCCTCCGTCCCATAATATAAGAGCGTTTTTGACACTAGTACCTCTGTTTCTAGATGTAAGACGTTTTGGCAGTTTGGCAGTTTAAATTGAACTGCCAAAACGTCTTATATTTAGGAACAGAGGGTGTAGAATATATCCAATTAGAGCATTATTGATTATTATATTCGCCCCTGAATCTGAATTTTGTGTGATACAATATCATCGAAGCATTCCAGTTTTGAAGATATGAGCTGATGGAAGTATCGTTTGGTGCTAGGTTGATGCAATTTAAGTGAGCACGTATCTGCTTAACATTTTATTATTGTTATGCATCAGGTAAAGCTAATGCATCAAGCAGGCTATGAGCTGGGGAACCTTGATGCTACATTGATCTTGCAAAAACCAAAAATTAGCCCATTCAAGGAGACTATCCGATCTAACTTGTGTGAACTACTCGGGGCGGATCCATCTGTTGTCAATCTCAAGGCCAAGACGCATGAGAAAGTCGACAGTCTAGGAGAAAACAGGAGTATAGCTGCTCATACCGTAGTTCTCCTGATGCGCAAGTAGAGCATTAGAAGTATACTACATAATACAGGAATTGTATTGTATTGTAGTGTTACTGTACAAGAAGAAAAATGTGTATCCAGCTTGTTTCTCCTTTTATTGTTCCAAAATTGTATTCTTGTCTTGCAGGGTATACTAGGTAGCAATAATTTTGGAAGTTCTTATTGTTTTCTTCCGGACCTTAAGGACCATTCACAAATTATACAGCAATATACTAGTATGAGCTTTTTACATGTGATCATTTGTCTTAACTTAAAATGAAGGGTCACTATTCAAAACACATGGGTATGCAGTCCAATTTTTGCAACAAATTTATAACAAAAATAATGAATGTAAACCTAATAATATATGGATATACACTATAGTTTTTTTTTAATAAATCCGTATCATTAAGATATTGGAAGTATACTACATAGCACATGGGCACACACAATCTTCACCAGCATACAGCAGCATACGTGCTAAAATTTGAACCCTGCAGAAATTGGGCAACCTATATTTCGTATTGCCAATCCTTGCTGCTTTCAGCAACCATATTAGCATAAGAACTCCATATCAGCAAGATTTTCCTCCATTTCTGCTGGCATATTGCAATGTTGGATCGTGAGGACTATTACCTTTACAACGCAGGCAATTTAGATGACTACACCAAGATCACGAAACATAGTTTTAAGTTAACATGCTAACCACAGCGTCCTCAGTTTCCTTCCAGAGTCAATTATATGTAGTTGCCAGTTTTACTGATGGCTTTATACTACACCCAGAACACAAATTAATAGATCTGGTGTGATTTCAAGTCAGTAAGTTCACAGTCTAGTGAATTACAAAAGTTCACCTTTGTAACTCTGGCATAACGAAACCAAGCATTTGTCATCAACTAATTTACACTCACCAGACTCAGCTGATGCACGTCACCAGCTACATCTGCCATGTGCTTGTTCATACTGTGCCATACTGCATATATTTTTTCAGCGTCACGATGCCTTGTATCTGCCGACACAAACTTAAAACCCTCAACCCCTCCTACATCTACAAAGCTCCAACCAGTCTCCTTTCTCAAACCGACTCTCCTCATTTCAGTCCTAATCTTTGCAGAGTCTTTCCACCTCCCAGCCGATGCGTAGATATTTGACAAGGAGACTCTCCAGATATCACTGTCAGGTTCCAAGGCTAGTAGTTCTTTAGCAGCCTTTTCTGCAAGATCAACATTCCCATGAAGCCGGCAACCAGCCAGCAAAGGTCCCCAAATGGACGAGTTGGGAGGAACAGGCATATCCCTGATGAATTCTTCTGCCTCGGCAAATCTCCCAGACCTTCCAAACAGGTCCACTACACAAGCATAATGATCCATGCCAGGCTCAATTCCATGGTCCCTTCTCATGCTTTCAAAGCACTTGTATCCTTCTGAAATCAAACCAGAGTGACTGCAAGCAGATATCACATTCAAAAACGTGATAGCATTAGGAGCATGTGCTCCAACATCTGTCAGCTGGTGGAAATACTTTAGAGCCGAATGGCCATCTCCGTGTATCCCATAAGCATTGATCATCGAATTCCAGGAAACAAGGTCCTTAACATCCATCCGCCAAAAGATCTTCTCAGCGGAATCAATCCTTCCTAACTTTGCATACATGATTATTAGAGCATTGGAGATCGATACATCGTGCACAAAACCATATTTTACGATGTATGCATGGAGCATCTGCCCTTGGAGAAGTAATCCAGCATTGGAGCATGCCTGAACTACACTCAAGACCGTGACAAAATCAGGCACAAGCCCACTACCACCACTATGAAGAGTGCTGAAAAGGTCCAAGGCTTCATTTACATAGTCGCTCTTGGCTAGGCATGAGATCATGGTGTTCCACGAAACAATATCTTTAACTTTCATGCCTTTAAACACCAAATACGTTGCGTCAACTCGCTCGAATCTAGCATACATGCCCATGAGGCAGTTTTCAATGCTGATGCTTGGAAGAGCACTCAGTTTAATCAAGTGTGCATGGATTTCTCTCCCATAAAGCGGGGATGCTGAAACCGTGCAACCATAAAGAAGCGCGCCAAGAACATCAGCATTAGAGCACACAGTCCCTCTCCTGAGGTACAGATCCTCGTAAAGCCGTGCAGCCTCTTCAATAAAGCCATTCTTTGCATACATCATGATGAGAGAATTCACCACCGAAACATCTTCCTCGAGGCCCAACCGAGCAACAAGAGTGTGCACCTGACTGAACAATCCCGAGTGGCCCATCAAAGAGCATGCCTGAATGACACTCAGCATTGTAACATTGTTGGGAAGGACACCATCTTCCAGCATCATGACAAACACACCGAGAGCCTCTGCTAGCATCCCGTTGAGCACGCACCCTGATATAACAGCAGTCCAGGAAACGACATCCCTGCAAGCCAATCTGAGAACCAGCCTCCGCGCGCTGACCACATCCCCAACCTTGGCGTACATATTGACCAACGAGCCGACCACAAAGGGGTCGGCGCAGAAGCCATTTGTCACGAGGTAGCCATGCACCATCCTCCCCAGCCTCCCATCCTTGGCGAGCCCGCAGGCCTGCAGGAGCGCGGCCACCGTGAACTCGTTGGCGCGGACGGCGGCGGCGTCGCCCTCGTCTGCGTCGTGGGCCAGCAGCATGTCCACGAAGGCGCGGACGGCGTCCAGGGGCGCGCCGAGGCGACAGTGGAGCGAGATGAGGGCGGAGTAGGTGGCGGCGTCACGGCGCGGCGTTTCGTCGAGCAGGTGGAGCGCGTGGGAGTGGAGGCCGCATTGGAGGTAGGCGTGGAGGAGGGAGTTGGACGCGACGAGGGGCTGGGAAGAGTGGAGCGCGCCGGACTTGAGGAGGACGGCGTGGAGCGCGGCGGTGAGCGGCGCGTCGCGCCGCCCCGCGGCCCCACGAAGGAGGCCGACGGCGGCGGTGCTGCGGGTAGGTGGCGAGGGCGGGGGCGAGGAAGGAGCCGAGAGCGAGAGCATCGGAGCTCTGAGTGAATGGATTAACCACTTTGAGGTACCGCACTGGAGTGAGCGGGGCGGCAATGTTTTTGAGCGGAGACGGCATTTGGATAACCCCCCCCCCCCCCTCCCCCCCTCTCTCAATTTATTCTCGGACGCGTCTAGTGGGCGGCCGGCCGCCCTGGGATCGCTAGCCAGCGGCCATCCGAAAAAAGGAAACCACCTGGTCCCTCCTCGAGCGAAAAAGAGGAAACAGTCCACCTGGTCCCTGCCCGTCGGAGCCAAAAAGGCAACTGCCCCGCCCACCAGCTGGCCGCGGGATCACGTGCATCCTCCTCGCCAAACGTGCACCCTCCTGGCCGCGGGATCACGTGCACCAGCTGGCCGCGGGATCTGCCCAGGTTGCAGAATCCACGCCATCTCTCGCCCCCATGCCTCAGCCCCACCGACGCTGCCTTCTTCTTCTTCTGCACGCCAGAAACAGATCCAAACGCAATCGCCCCCAGCCCTTCTTCCTCCTCCTACACAACCGCCATGGGAGCCCCAAAGTAGAAGGAGCTGCTTCAAGATCTAAAGGGCGGGGTGGTCAGAGCCATACCAGGCAGTAAGATCGAGCAGGTAAGCCCCCTCTGCACCTCTTCGCTTCCCCCTTCTCCATGGATCCATGGAGAATCTGCTTCAAAAAAAAGGTGAATCTGGCATATCACACCAGATGTTAAACATGCTGAATGTGTTAAACATGCCAAAAACTACCACCTGGATGTGTTAAAAACAAGCCAACTAAAAACGAGTTATCTGGCCAATTAAAACATGATTAAAAGCCAACTTCTAGTTATTATTTGCAAAATGAACAGAAAATTGATTGCACAATGCTTTGTTGAACATGTGCAACGAAAAATTCATAAATATGCAACTAAACATGCATCCCAGCCAACTGAACATGTATCCTGGCCAACTAAACATGTATCCTGCCAACTAAAAACATATATCTGGCAATACATGTTTCTGAGTGAACACTTTGGAAAAAATGTAGTATATGTGAAAATAAAAAAACATGTTTTCTGGCCAACTAAACATGCATGTTGGCCAAAAACTGATGACCAACTAAGACATCTATTCTAGGCGACTAAGACATCTATTCTAGCCAACTGAATGCATTAACTGTCCAACTGAACATGCATGTTGGCCACAAAACTGAAAAAATGTAACCTGGCCAGCTGAGACATCTATTCTAGCCAACTAAAAGCATTGAATGTCCAACTGAATATGTATGCTGGCCAAGTGGAAATCCTAAAAATTGAGACGTCTATTCTAGCGAAAACCAGAAATCTGTAGTGCAACAGGAAAAACATAGAAACTTTTGTCCATGGCTAATGAAGCCACAAACCATATTAACATATTCACACACAAATCTTGTCCCACGCATATATTCTGGTCCCACACCTATTGCAAACCATATTAATATGTTCAAATATACCAGATCTAGAAACATAAACGGCGATGAAAAACATATAACTATAATCTGTCCTCCAATTCTTCTTTCTTCTTTCACCTGGATTTTCCTTCTCAAATGTAGCATTCAATTATGTGCAGAAAAATCTGAAAAGAGCTCCTTGCGAAACGGAAACCTACAGATCATTGCAACAAAACAAAAAGGGAAAAGGGTAAGAAAAACTCTGTAGCAAAAAGAAGTCATGCTCTTGCCAGTTATTTACTGCAAACTGTGCAACTAACATAACAACTCTGTGCAAACAAAAAAATTCATAACTGTTATAATAAAAGATTATGCTATGGTCATGTTGCTTTTAGGTTGTTTTGAAACACAGTTTTTCTGTGGTTACCAACTGATGGCATCAATTTCTTCTTTTTTTATATGTGCAGGGAGTGTGTGGCAGCATCCAAAAACAAGGGAAAAAAATGCTTGATCTCAATGAGTTGCCTCCAGATCTCAATGAGCTTCCTCATGATATGGATCAGCAGCAACCCAGAATACAACAAGGAAACTGCACAGAAAATGGTCGATCTGTTTACTACACGCAGGCAAGTCGTGATGGTAACCCTACGGGCCATGACAATGTGGCAGGCCAGTCATCAACCCGTGGTGCCCCTGTAGTGATGTCTTTGCAGTCAGAGAGCCATACTCTTGATGACACAGGAACCGAGGCAAATGTTCCTGGTCCAACCAGGACTGAGCTAGAAGCTGGGGCTTTTGACAGAGTTGTGCAAGTAGAAGAAGGAGAGGATGAGGCTGGTTCTCAACCTATGGAACCCTATGTTGGCATGAGGTTTGACAGCCTTCAAATTGCTAAGGATCACTACAACAGTTACCCACTACGGATGGGTTTCTCTATCAAGATGAACACCTCTAGACGGACACCCCGCACCAATGAATTGATAAAACAACAGTTTTGCTGCAACAAGTTCAAGAAGGCCAAAGCTGATGATGGAGGAGCTGAGGCTCCTCCTTACCTGGACCCTATTCCAGATCCAACATCTGTTAACAGTGATGAGGAGATGGAAGAAGAACCTCCAATATTTGCTGAAGAGGATGCTGGTACTAGTAAGAAGAAGAAGAAGCGCAAACGTGAGACAATAAAGCAGACTGAATGCAAGGCGAAAATGTTGGTGAAGCTGATAGATGGGCGATGGGAGGTGACGCACTTTGTTCGTGACCACAATCATCCGCTCGTGAACAAACCTTCATTGTCCAAATACTTGAGATCCCACCAAGGCATCTCACCTGATGAAAAGGAGTTTCTGCGCATCTTGTATAACTGCAACTTGACTACAGGTGTGGTGTTTTTCTATATCCCTTGAAGAATTAAGTTTCCCTCTAGGCAGTCCAGTGTGCAACTGTTATGGTACTACTGTGCAACTGAAATGGCTTAACTATGCAACTGCTGTCCAACTTCCCATGCTTTTTATATATCACTTTGGGTGCTTCTTGTGCAACTAGATTGTCTTTACTGTGCAAATACACAATGTCCTGTATGCAAAAACTGCAAAGTGTTTTTAAAAAGGTGCAGCTAGGTGTCCATTTCCTGTGATTATCTTCTGTGCCAACACGTGTCCTATTACTGTGCAGCTGGATGTGCGCATTTGTGCAACTAAAAAAAGGATATACTGTTTGTTTTTGTATTATGCAGGACGAATGATGCATGTAATGGCAGAGTTCTATGGATCTGAGATGATGGTGCCGTTCGGACCAAAGGCAATAACAAATGTTTGTACAAGTTTCCGTAGAGATGACACAAAGGAGGGTGATCTGATTGAGACAATTGCGCACTTCAAGGATATACAAAAAACCGATCCAGACTTCTTCTATAAGGTGAAATATGATGAAGAGGATAGAGTTGTCAACATATTTTGGGTGGACGGCTTAGCTCGAAAAGCTTATGTGGAGGCGTACCACGATTGCATATCGTTTGAAACCACCTACATGACCAACTTGTACAATATGCCGTTCGCGCCCTTCATAAGAATAAACCGACATGGCCAATCTTTCATGCTGGGTTGCGCGTTTGTGAGGCAGGAGTTGGCATCGAGCTTTGATTGGGTCTTTGGAGCATTCCTAGAGGCTATGGATGGCAAACCTCCTGACAACTTCATCACCGATCAGGATGGTGCGATGAGGCAGTCAATACAGAGCATCTTTCCAACCACCGTGCACCGTTGTTGTCGATGGCACATCATGAAAAAGGCTCAGGAAAAGGTTGGTTGGTTGCTGTGCCGGAATCCAGGACTCTCTGATGATTTCAACAAGTGTGTTGACTTCAGCTTCACTATAGACGAGTTTGAGCAGAATTGGGCTGGGTTAATGATCAAGTATGAGGCTATGGCACACACGCACTTTGAGAAGTTGTACGAATACAGGTCAACTTGGGTGTCGTGCTACTTCAAACACAGGTTCTTTCCCTTCCTCCAGTCTACACAGCGTAGTGAGGGGTTCAACGCCGTCCTCAAAAGATATGTGAACCCACACAACTCAATGTTGAACTTCGTCAAGCAATATGAAAAAATACAGAACCACATCCTTGCCAAGGAAGGCTGCAATGATTACAGGACACAACACCTTGAGATTGAGTTGTGGTCCAACTTCCCAATAGAGAAGCAAGCTTACAAAACCTATACTAGAGACCTTTACCGCAAGTTTAGAGAAGAGTTTGAGCTGATTGGACGTTATAATGCATTCCAAGTTGGTGCTGATGTGTTTGAGCTCAGACCGAACCAGGAATTTGTTGCGAAATATGGTTCTCGAAACTACTTGGTGCAGGCAAGGGTGGAGGAGCGTTCCTATTTGTGTGAGTGTTGTAAAATGGACAAGGACGACATCCTCTGTTGCCACATCCTCAAGGTGTTCACCCATGTTGGCGTTGATGTCATACCGGAAAGGTACCTGCTAAGACGGTGGACACCTACTGCTGTACCTAGTGCGCCAGGGACTGGTTATGAGAAACCGGATGAAATGCCTCCTCAATCAAAGAAGCAGATAAGGGAGAGGAACATGATATACGATTTTCGGAAACTAGCAAAGTTTGCGAGTGGTTCTGATCCAGCACAAGCTATTGTATACAAGCATATGCGTGCAGCACGTACCGAGATCGGCCACCTGAACAAGTCCAAGAAAATGAAAAAACCGACTGCTGCAACGGGGCCATCAGATGATGGCAACCCTCGAGGACCTCCTCCACCTCCAGGCAGCAATCAGGGGGCTCATCATCCAGGTAATTACCTGCCCCAACTCCTGATCTAACTAGGTGTGTAACTTCAGTTGCACACATCATTGTGCCCAGTTGCACACACCATGGTAGCCACTTGGACAAGAACATACTGCCTAGTTGCGCACGCTGTGTTAGTTCACGCATCAAAGATAACACAGCTAAGTTATTTTTTCCAGTTATGCATATGTGTGATGTCAACACTCAAGGACCTCCTCCCCCTCCTGGCTGTACACGGCATCCTCCGCCACCTCCTCCCCCGCATGCTCCTCCCAATGGCCCTACAGGCAGCACTCAAGGGGCTCGTCGTCTAGGTAATTACCTTCCCCCAACTCCCCATCAAACTAGGTCTGTAACACCAATTGCACACATCATGGTGCTCAGTTGCACCGAACAGGCTACCTAGTTGCGCATGCTGTGTTAGTTCGAGCATAAAAAAGATAAACACAACTGACTTGTTTGTCCTGTTCTGCCTATAGGTGATGCCAACCCTCAAAGACCTCCTTCCCCGCCAGGCCCAACTAGCAGTGCCCTTTGTGCTACTCCCAATGGACCTACAGGCAGGACTCAGGGGGCTCATAACCCAGGTTAGTACCTTCACCGACTCCAAAACAAAAACTAGGATGAGTGACTTTAGTTGCACATATCATAGTGCCCAGTTGAACAGAAACATGCTGCCTAGTTGCGTGCGCTGTGTTAGTTTGAGGATCAAGCTAAAAATCTAACTTGTTTTTCATGTTCTGCCCATAGGCGACTACAATCCAAGTACCATGACAGGCCGTGCTACTGCAGGTGTTTTTTTCAACTTAACTTGCACACGGCAACCAGTTAGTTGCACAAAAATGTACTGTGTGGTTGCACAGAACATCAGTGCTGGTTGCACAATAACAAAAATACTAAACTTTTTACATGATTATTACACAGGTGATCGTGACAGTCCTACTGCCCCGTTGGAGGCTGCATCCCATGCACAAGCTTCTGATGATTTTGTGCCCAGGGATCCTCCAAGGTCTACTACAAAGGGTAGGGCAAAGAGTCGACGGTACAAATCGGCGCTGGAGCTACACCCAAAGAAGAAAAACAAATGCAGCCAGTGCCAATCTACAGAGCACACTGCTGGTGTGTGTCCACAGAGGCTCCTATGATTCTGTTTCCTCATTTGTAACTTTGGAACAAAAAAGGAAAAATAATGATGTCTTTTTTAGCAATGTTGGGACCAAGTGAACACATTCAGCATCTATGATTCCTCTTTATCTAATTTATGCTGCTTGAATTAGTTCATGCACTGTGTAAAAAAAAGTTGCTATTTGTGCCTTTGTTGGCAACTGGTTAAATATTTAGTTGTTGAACAATTGTATATCCAGTGCTCCTAATGTATCAACAAAAGTGATGATATTGAGTTGCAAACGCAATTACTAGCAGTGTGCAACTACAAAATCTACTTAATAAAATTGTACAAACCAGAAACTTCCTCCATGGAGCAGAAAAAAAATAGTACTGACCTACTCCTTGTCGTATCTCAGCAACTTCCTCCATGGGGCGGTGTTGTGCACGCTGGTGACCCAATCATACGTCAGCTTCTTCCTGATGTTGAGTACTTCCTTGGGGTCGTAGTTGGGCAGTTGGCTACCATTCCACTCGGTGGCATTAAGCAGTGCGAACAACCCACACTCATTACTGCAAAAAATGGGCAAAAAAATTGTCACATAAAATTAAAACCAAAAAAAGGTAATGCACTCTATGCAACTACTTATGTCCTACTGTGCAACTGCTTGTGTTCTACTGCAACTCATTATGTGCCACTTTGCAACTACTTACGCGCCACTCTGCAACTAGCTAGATAATCCATTAGAAACTCATAAAAATGATAATACAGATTGAAGACTAGTACTGTGTCTTAAAAATACTAAAGATTGCACATGTAGAAAAAATTAAAAACTACAAAATGATTGTATTTGATTGAGAAGGAATGAAATGCTTATTGTCTTACTTGCCAAGCTGCTTCGGTACGTCAATGTCAATAATCTGGAAGTGCTCAATGCTGAACTTTGGATAATGCTTCCTCCATAGCTGGCGTACTGCCCCCGCAATGGTAGAGGTGTTGTTCATCAGCTCAATGTTGTCCAGCGTCCTGCTTGAATCAAGAACTTCGAAGCGTCCGTCCCTCAAGTTGACACTGAAGACCCAATAATGCCTCCCTCCGTCCTTATCGGTTACATCTGCGCACTCGAGCACTGGCAGCATGACCTGCAAGCGTGAACGATTTCAGACACAAAAATACAAGATGTAGCTAAGAAAAACAGTAAAAGACTTGGTCAAGTTAAAAACGGGTTGCAACAAGTATCTGCCAACTAACAGATGTGTCATGTGCAATTGGACATGCTGTGGGTGCCAACTAAAAAAAGATTGATGATGTGGGCACAACACTCACTAAGTCTTTCTTGTCGAGACGGTTCTTGTAATCAAACATCTTGTTCATCTCATTCACATTGTGGATCCCTTGCTGTAATTTTATCTGCAGAGATTATAAAACATGGCTCAAAACTCCTTAGTAGGTGAAAGGCCTCCCTCAAATGGTCAACGAAAAGTGCTACAGAACAAAGATGAGGGTAAAAAGAAGGTTTTGGAAAAACTTACAGAAAACCTCAGTGGCATAACAACCTTCTTTGACCCTTCTGGTAAGTTATCCATGATGTGCAAGATTCCAGTCTCAATAACAATTTTTGACAACCATTGAACCGGCTTCATCGAATCAACTAACTCCTTTAAAGAAATGTAGAAAGCACCATACCTAATTATCTCAGGGCTGATTTTTTTTTGAAAGCAATAAAAAGACAAGTTAGCTCGAAGGGTCACAGCAGCAAAAAAATGTGCATGAAAATGAAAAAAGAACAGTGTGCAACTAAAAGCCCTGTTCTGTGCAACATACTATGCTTTCTGTGCAACTAAGTGGATGGTGCTATGCAACTGAAAAAGATATGTATGTAGGCTGTGGGGAGTTAGTTTACCTGGTAGCTCCATCATTTGCTCCTTTGTGATGCCTGACCCAGTACAAGAGGGCAGCGTAAAGCTTGTTCACTACCTCATTGGTGCTGAAAGTCTTGTTCTTGTTGTAGTCTATGAATGGAGACCTTTGAGATGCTGCGGGCCTTCTTACCCTCCTCTGTCTTCGTGCAAGAGGTGGCCCCGAAGAACTGCTCGTGCCAAGTTCTGGTTCTGCGCATATCGGGGTGTGGCAATTCTCTGGTGAACCAACATCTATTTCTTGAGCTATTGCCTTGCCAACATCAGCAGCATCACATCCTTCATTCACAGCTGCTGGGTCTAACTCACACTCATCGATGCTAATCACACCGGCTTCCGCTGTATCTACTGCTGGAGCAGGTGCTGGAGCATCACCATCTATGCCGAGGTCAAAAGATGGTGCATCGCAGAACCCGTCACCATGATAAGAGTTTGATCTTCGTAAGGGTTCAAGGACCAGGGCATCTCCTTGCGGCACAAACATGGGTGCATCATTCACTGACTTGGTTCACAATAGTGTTGTAGTTGGCGGCCTTGGAGGCTTGCACCTACTTATAATGTCGAACACCTCCTCTTGTGTTAATGGTTGCTGAAAGACAACTCTTGGGGACGGCACTTTGATAGTTGGATCACCTCCTTTTGTGTTTGGCATTGAAGCATCTCTATCAGTAGGCACCTTGGGACTTGCAGTTGCAGTGGTGCCTTCCTGACCAGCTGTGGTGGTTTTGACTGTGACCATACTGCTAACTGACACATCAGTTGGCACACTGGTATCTGTAGTTGGCATCTTTCCAGTCTGAGTTGGCAGCAACCTGGCAGAACTTGGCACCCCTGCATCAATGGCTGCGGCTCGCAGCTCTCTCTCGTCTCTGAACCCCAAATCTTTTGTGGCCTGTTCCCCCTTTGCGCCCCTGGCAAACTTGACAATCTTCTGCTTAGGTGGTTTTGGTGGGACTGTTGAAAGGGGAGTCTTCCCCTTGATCTGTTGAACTTCTCTGACATTGGTTGGCTCTCTGCTCACTACTGTTGGCATATCAGTTTGAAGCACAGCTTCCTTGACCATATTTACTTCAGCATCTTCACTCACCATCTTCTCCTTGGTTTGAGGCAACTGCAGATTCTTCTTCATTGAAACTGCTTTACACTTCTGGACCACGTGCGGGTTTGCCGTGGATGCTGCCTTGCTCTTGCTGGAGCTTAGGTCTGGGAGCTGCTTTAAATATTCCTTGTATTTTTGCTTTGAATGAACCCAGTCAAGACCCTTCCCTGCTTCCTCCATGTCAATTTGATTCTTTTCAGCATCAGTTGATAAGAACAGGCTCTTATCAATGGCAAAGTTGATCTTCTCACACATATCTTTGTCGCTGAAATCTGGAACGGGAAAGGTGGTTGGCAAAGCTGGCTTCAAGTTGCAGAGCTTGAACATATCAATGCTTCCCTGAGACTCTGCTTCGTCATTTTTCTTTGACTTTGGCAAATCCTTGTCTTTCCAGCAAGTCTTGTCAATCAACAACTGTAGTGTGCTCCTGCTACTCAATGAATTGCTGCTGCTCGCACGGGTGGCGTGAGTGCTAGTCCTCCTGGATGTGTTGCCACCTGTACCACCAGAACCAGGAGCGTTGTCATCATCATCGTCATCGCTGCTGTCGCTGCCTCCATTGGATCCCCCTTTATCATCACCATAATCATCCTCGTCTTCTTCATCCTCGTCTTCTTCCCTCTCACTGCCATCAGCTACTGCGCCTTTGTCTTCTCCCCTCTCACTGCCATCAACTGCTGCCCCTTTGTCCCCGTCCCCCTCTCTGGCCTCACCTTCTTCTTCCTCCTCCTCTGCATCACTATCTTCTTCCTTGTTCTCCTCCTCTCCTTTGTCCTCTTCTTGTTTGTCCTCCTCCTCCTCCTCCTCCTCCTCTTCCTCCTCATCCTCCTCCTCCTCTGCATCTTCTTCATTGTCATCCTCATCCTTGTCCTCTTCCTCTGATTCATCCGCATCTGTCTCCTCATCGTCGTCAGCATCTATCGCTGCTCCCATTTCCTCATCTTCTTCTGAATCATCCTCAACAAATTCTTCTTCTTGTATAGTTGACCGCCATCTCTTTCTTTTTGGAGCACGGCGTGATGCCCCAGTTTGCATTGATGGCTGCTGTACGTAAGGATCAATATCTGGTTCCTCGTCATCAATCTTGGCAACTTCTTTAATGAAGGTGCCAACCTGTTCAGTTACAGCCTTGCATAGCTCATTGACCACTTTCGCAATTTTTGCCTTTTTCTGCATCAACACAAAAAAGACTCAGTACTGATTCAGTTAGAAAAAATAATAAAAAGTAACAATGTCTGTAACTGACCATGATGTGATAAGCAAAAACGACTAATACACACTTTCTGGCCAACTAAAAACATGATTCTAGCCAACTACACATGCACTGTGGCACAAAGTAAAAACCATGCATTTCTGCCAAAAGTTGATGACAATGGTTGTAAATGAACACTTTGACTATCCAAAAGAACATGTGCAACTACAAAACCTTATATGTGCAACTGAACATACATCACAGCCAACTAAATTCTGAATTTTCGCAACTACAAAAGTTATACATGTCCAACTGAACATACATCCCAGCCAATAGAAAAAAAATTGGTAAGTGATACAAGTTTATGTATGCAAAACACTAACCTGCGGATTGCATGTTATTGGTAACTTGGATGCCACAAATGCTTCAGCTTGCAAAATTCCACCAAACAGTGGTGTCTGCTCCGTGCCTCTATACTCCTCTTTAAGCTGATGTAAAAAAAAGAGAAACAGAAAATAACAAGGTTATCAAAATAGATTTGTGTGTTGAATGAAACCACACATTACAACCTGTGCAACTACAAACAAGATACTGGGGTAGACAAATTCAACTATACATATATGCAACTGAACAAAGACACAAAAACTGTGCAACACACATGGCACCTAAAAAAAAGTTCCTACCAACTGATGCAACACATCTGTGCAACAAGATTAGTAAAACTGTGCAACTTAAAAAAGATGGTGTGCCAATTTAAAATAAACATGTGTGCAGATTGCCAAACTTAAAGCTATAATCTGTGCAACTACATGCATTGTTGTGCCAACTGATGACAGTTTTCTGTGCAATTCCCAAAAAAGAGTGACCAGACATCAAAAGAACATAGAAGGAAGACACTGTTGGAAAAAAACAAAAAAGAACTCACTTGTAATTTGCCGAACACACCAGGAGAGATAGTATCCTTCTTGATTACCTTGGCAATTAGAGTACTATCCCATGCATTCGATCATATCGCGCAGTTGCTTACTGGGATGTCATGTACGAGCGCATCAAGGTATAGTATCTGCACCAGACCCAAAACAAAAGAAAAAGCCAAGTTCAGTTATTGTTATGAGAATTTCAGCAAACTATAACTGCACAGAAAGAACAGGAACAGATGGAAAAAAGTGGTCGTTTTCACTAACCATCAAGTGATACAAGCAGCAGCAAACAGTTTGCTTCTCCTGGTCCATGTTCCGGAAAGCTTCGTTAATGTGTTCTGCTACAAAGAGGCAGATGTTTGTATTCTTTAGCATTTGATGATCTAGCACAAGTCCATAACACTTTGGGCTGAGCTTCAAGGCCGTGGTTGGTGCTAGAAAAGTACTGAAGGCAACCGCAAGCCAGGCCATAAAAAATGTGTCATCCGTTCTTCCAGCCATATGCTCAATCATCTTGAGCCATGTAGTGATCTGGGGATGAGAATTTCCAGTTATGTTGAAAGCCTGTCTGAATCTCCTAGTGGCATCCTTGTCAACTAAATATCTGACTTTTGGACCCTTGTTTGGGAGATCAAATACCCTCTGAACACTGTCAGCATCAACACGGATCCTTCCCCTTCCTGGGAAAACCATTTCAGAGGTCTGTGGCTGGTAGGACTGCACCAGGAACTTAGTGAGGTCCGCTGGAAGTGTGTCTGATAAGTTCAATAGCCCCCCGACCGACCTCGAAACTAGCTCTGATTTCTGTAGTGGAGTTAGAGAGGCGTTGAAATTTGCAAAGCGCGCTGGTGATGCCCTTATCCTGCCTGCTTGTGATGGTCGCTCCACATCTTCCCCTGGAGCCACCTCAACTCCTTCGCCGCTGCCCTGTTGATTAGAAAATGAAAGCATTACACAAACATTAAACACAAGAGAAAAAGCAAGAATGAAAAAAAACTAGCAATCATCATGATGTATTTGTGCAACTAATAAAGCTCATGAGGACAACTGCAAAAAGACTGCCAGTGTGCAACTGAATGTGCAACAATAAAACAGTAAATAAAAAAAGAACGAGACCTGGCAGCTACAAAAAGTTCTAGTGTATGTGCAACAATAAGAAATGATATTGCAACACAAGAAAAACAGTAACTAAAAAAAAGGTTTGCAAAGAACTATTCAAATAGCTCATAAAAACACAAAAAACCCACATACCTCAGCATCTGCTGCGGAAGATGCGACAGCTTCTCCAGCAACTGTTGCCTGCACAAAAAAATTACCACTGATGTCAACTATGAAAACATGCCAACTAGTGAACTACAAGATGCCAACTAATGCCAACTAATGTCAACTGTATTTAAATCAAAATGACTAGAGATGTCAACTACAAAAGGTTGTTATTGACAGACTAAAAACAAAAAATAGTGTTCCGAACTGCTGCATAATTTCATCACTATCTAAAAAAAGGCGAGAAAAAACACTTATATTTGAGATTTTACTTACCCTAGAAGATGACTCAGCTCCCTTGCCAAGTGCTGCACGTCTAGTCCGCTTTACAACACGGAACTGATCAGCATCCTAAGAAAAAAAACATGAGCATGGGAAAAAATAAAAAAAATATTATATGACCCAAACAAAACCAAAAAATGGACTTGTGTCATCAACATGCCACTTACCTCAACATCCTCTCCCTGCTCAACACTCTACGCAAGTCGTGGCTGGCGATTAGCAGGACGCTTCGAGTTCCGGCGAAGAGGTTGACTTCCAGAACGCTGATTAAGCAACCAAAAGAAAACATGAAAAAAAGACATTAGCATACATGCATAAGTTGAAAAACAACTCAAAAACAAAAGAAAAAAAGTGAATAAAAATACATCTCCTTCATTGCCACCCGCATCTCCTCCTATTATAACCATTTTTGCCCTGCGGAAGGAAATACAACAAAAAAACATAGTTAGAAGATGTGGACAACCAACTACTACAATCATGCAGCCAACTGGGCAGTAAACCTTGTGCAAACTGGACATCAAATAAGCCAACTAACTTTTTTCTGCCTAATTGTTACTTGCCAACTGTGACAAGTAATACCTAGACAGAAAAAAGTTAAGTAAAGGCAACAAGCTCAGTGAGATAACTTATTCTGAAAAAAAGCGTCCCTAGTTGAACATGAAGGGAGACACATGAAAACAACCACATCCACAACAAAAAACTTGCACATTGAGAAAAATTAAAAATGGAAAATTGGCAAGCATTGGTACTAAATTTGCACAAATCAAGGGGTCCTAGTTGCACAAAAGCAGGAGAATAACACATAAACCACCACAGCCACCACAACACTGGTGGATTGGGTAGATTATATTGGAAAATTGGCAAGCATTGGTGCTAAAAATGTACAAACAAGAGTCCCTAGTTGCACACAGCAGAGGGGGGAACAGCCAACTAGTAAAAGTGTATAACATATGCAACTAAGTAAAACCAACTAAGTAGAGCAACTGGCACAACTGTATAACATATGAATAGCCAACTTAGTAAAAGTGATGCAGCCAACCGAGCAGGCAACTTGTGCAACTGAACACAGTATAGACAACCACCTAGTACAAAAACAGTGAGCCAACTGACCAAAACAACTGCTGCAACTGCAGAGCATATGGACAGCCAAAGTACTATATGGACGCAGCCAACTGAGGAGAATTTTGTGCAACTAACCACTTAAATCTCTGAACACCAACTATGAAATCAGCCAATGCATTGCACACAAAAATAGTGAGCCAACTGACCAAAACAACTGCTGCAACTACAGAGCATATGGATAGCCAAGTACTATATGGACGTAGCCAACTGAGGAGAATTTTGTGCAACTAACCACTTAAATCTCTGAACACCAACTACAAATCAGCCAATGCATTGCACACAATATTGCGCACATCTAATACAACTTACAGAATAACTAAAGAATCATGTGCAGGTGTAGAACATATGGACAGCCAACTAGTAAAAGTGATGTAGCCAACTGAGCAGGCAACTTGTGCAACTGAACAGTATGTAGAAACCCAACTAGCAAAAAATTGGTGCAACTGCAGAACATAGGGACAGCCAACTACTATATGAATGAAGCCAACTGGATAGAATTTTGTGCAACTGGAACACAAGTGTCTACCAACTAAAAAGTGGCCGTGATACAAGTTTCACCCTCTTAGTTGGTTAGCACAGGTAATGGTCCCTAATTTTCACAGGTACTAATTTGCACATGACCCACGAGAACCACCAGAAGGCTGGCAGATTGGCTATATTATCTCAAAAAATTGTCTACTGCTGCTCCTAATTTACACGCAAGGGGCGACAGAGTTGCACACCACGGGGGAAAACACTCATCAAAAACACCAGATCCACCGCGAGGCTTCAATCCACAGAAGAGGCACTATCGCCGCGAACCACTCATCCTCCCTGAACCATATGCACGAGCTCACCCCCTACTGCAACTCAAAAATGACAGGATGAGCACAACCCTAACCCATCCCTGCCAATCCGGCGGTTTTCCAAACGAAGTAGTCCGCTGGGGTGACCTCAACCTCGCCGGAAAATGAGTTCGACCTCCCTAACCCCGACCGCGACCTCGACCTCCCTGACAACGACCGCGACCTCACCGGAAAACGAGCGACCTCGTCGGAAAAAGGAGGACGGGCGAGTGGAGAAACAAGCAGGGACGAAGACGAGGAGCGCGCGTAGGAGCAGTACCAGAGCCGCCGCGGACGACGACCCTCGCGGCGCGCCCCGCCGTCGACCACAACCCAGCGGATTTGGAACCGCCTCCGGGCACCAACCAACGGCGAAAGCAAAGGGAGAAAGTGGAGGAATGGGCGGCGAGAGGTGGGGGTGGACGGGGTAATGGCACGAAATTCGAAACAGCCGCCCACTACGCACGACGGCTAAAACGCTGGAGAACTGCCTAATCCTCGATGACATGTGGGTCCCATGGACGATTTATCTCGCGGGCGCGGCGCAAATCGGACCAGCCGACTGGTCCACACGCGGGTCTGAGCGGCGCGGCCCCACCTCCCGACCAGGGGACACCTGGACACCGCGCAGCGTCGATCGGGACGAGATCGAGCGGCTCTCGTTCGGCCGCTCGTTCTGTCTATTTAGTGGCCGGCCGCTTTTTAGATTTCAGGTTTATTCTCTCCCCCCCCCTCTCTCAAACTTATTAAATTACTAGAAAAATCCCCTTAAATTGCAATTGGAATATAAATATTCTAATACGTTAGCTTGTGATTTACCTATCCATACTAATGCGATTGTGTAAATAAATGTTTATCAAATGACCCAGATAACGCCCAGACATTTGGGATTTAACCATGACAAATTGAATATTTTCGATGTCGATTTGCCATGGTTCAATCTCGAACGTTCGGGATTTATCATTTCCGTTATCAAGAGTTGGGTGACGACTTCGCTTGCAATGGCTCGATTGAAGAGGGCGCCTTATTGATCTATTATTGATTTCTTCACAACTAGTGTTTCTCCGGAGAGGGGGAGACTAAATGTTATTAAATGTGTGGCCAGTAATATTTTTTTGGCGTTTCCAATTCTTCAGCGCTGCTTCGTTCAAAAAAAATTCGGTCGCAAACCTTTGAGGCAGAGAAAGGGGCGCTGCTGGCAGTTAAATCCGCGCAACCTTTGAGGCGGAGACAGGGTGCCATGGTGACAAGAGCAAACCAGAGCCGAGGATGACATGGAGGGGCATCGGAGGCTGATGGGTTCAGGTGCGGGGAGGTTGCCGGCAACAGATTCATGGTGGGGTTTAGAGAGAAGGCCAGGGCGACAGTAAGGTACGTGCAATAACGGCACTCGGAAGAGGAAGAAGACCATGGTCTGTTGGATGTAGATCCGACAGGGGAATTCAAACTGATTTTTTTCTTCCAAAAACGCACAATAAAATTCTGTTTTTTTTTTGTGAGTAAGACTTGTATTAATCAAGGATCCAGGAAATTATAATTCAGTTTACACAAATCCACAGCGTGTGGGGGACCAGAGCCCAACCAAACTATTGTTCTACCTTCAATTCTTGCAAATTTAGCTAAATAATCGCTAACCACATTTTGGTTACGATTGATATGAAATACACTAGTTGTACGAAGGGACATCAAGTGTTTAATCTCATTCACCAAGGAGGCAAATATAGACCTGTCCGTGTCTCTGTCCTTAACCATATTCACTGCCACTACAGAATCCATTTTCACACAAATCGACAGCTCTGATCCCTGGATAGCAAGAGAAATACCCTCCATGCAAGCACATAGTTCGGCCTCAAGTGCATCTCGGCGGGAGAAAAGCACCTTGCAAGAAGAGAAAATAATTTTTCCAAGACAATCACGCAGAACCATGCCTGCTCCTGCTCCACCTTCCTCTGTCCATAATTCATCTGTATTGAGCTTGACCCAACCCGTCGGTGGAGGAACACACCTAACAGGTGGGTCCTGACCTATTATTTCATGTGGTGTTTTGGTACTAGTATAAGTTATTACAACTTTTCGCTTCAAAGGATCACACTCTGTGTTTTGAGCAATCGCAAGTAGCGAGTCAAGGTAGCTGCACAAGAATTGCTTTGAGACATCCATCGAAGGTGGAATCTTGCCATGAACAACTTCATTCCGATTGTGCCAACACCTCCATAGTGTGAAGAGTAGCATCGCCCGTTCAATCTCACTTAACGGAAATAAAATATCAAGGGGCCACTCGGTCCCCGTGTTACTGATATTTCTCAATCTTGGCAGACGCCATGCCTCCCCCATGCAGTTCCAAAGGTCCACGGCTAGGGGACAGCGACATAAAGCATGGAAGGAAGATTCAGTTTCTCTGTCACACACTGGGCACACATCTGACTCCTCTAGTCCTCGCTTGTGTTTATTTTCCCAAGTTGGAAGCGAGTTCATACCCACATGCCATGCAAAATTCTTGATTGTAGGTGGGACGTTGCTACCCCATATCATTTTCCAACACATCCTACGACCATCAGGCGCCGAACTAGTTGCAACCGAAGTCATTTTGCAGGTTTCTTCAAAAGCCATGTTGTAAGCAGATTTCACAGAGAAGGCTCCCAATCTTCCGTGTCCCCATGCAAGCATGTCATCTCCAAGTCTTGGTGAGGCTCTAATTTTTAGGATCTCTGTAACATCACATGGCAAGAAAATAGACTGCAGCAAATTTGCATTTCATGAACCATTGTTGTTGAGCAGCTGGGAGACAAAGCGGAACCGACACGTACCCTGTGGCGAGATAGGTTTATATGAGAAAGGCCTTGGTATCCAGCTGTCTCTCCAGATTCTTATCTGCTGGCCATTGCCGACTCTCCAGATCAGCCCCTTCTTCAAAAGATCTAGGCCATGAGAAATCGCCGTCCACGTGGATGAGGTGTTACCTGCGAACACAGTGTCCTCTAGCTTCCCATTTGGATAATACCGAGCTTTAAGAAGTTGAACACGTAGGCTGTCCGGCTTTGTCAACAGTCTCCATGCCTGGCGCGCGAGTAGTGCTTGATTGAATATCCGAAAGTCCCGAAACCCAGCTCCGCCTTTACATTTTGGCTGCTGGAGTTTTTGCCAACCCTTCCAATGAACCTTTCGTTTTCCTTCCCTCGAACCCCAATAGAAGTTCCACGTTATGTTTGTTAAATCATCACACACAGAAAAAAGGCAGTTTAAAAACACCCATAATATATGTAGGAAGTGCTTGCGCCACTGATTTAATAAGAACTTCCCTGTCTGGCTGAGCAAGATGGCCATCACCCCATTGGACAAGTCTTTTCAAGAGTTGTGCTTGTAAATTTTGAAACTTGCCTTTGGACATACGACCATTGGGTGTTGGAAGACCCAAGTATTTCTCCTCGAAACTAGCATTCTGAATATTCAGAATATCTCTCACCTCCTCCTGAAGATTGGTAGGGCATGCTTCACCAAACATGATTGAACACTTATTATAATTTAAAAACTGGCATGTAGCTCTAGCATAAAGGTCAAGACAAGACCTAATTCTTTCCGCTTGTACACGATTTGCTTTAAGAGATTCCCGGAGCCCTACGACGTTCACTGGCAAAATAATTCCAGAGTTCACCCTATTTCTGAGAATAGTAGATAGACCATCAGCGACGAACAGAAATAAGAACGAGGAGAGTGGATCACCTTGCCGAAGCCCACGCGACGGTGCAAATGAATCCAAGGAGATTCCATTTAATTTTACAGTATACCTCACCGATGTGACACAAGTCATAATCCAGTCAATCCATCGATGTGAAAACCCCATCTTTTGGATCACTTGCCTCAAGAAATTCCAATCAACCCGATCATATGCCTTTGATAGATCTACTCTGTAAGCACAAAATCCCTTAGTAGGATCCTTCTCCTGTTTAATATGGTGGATGCACTCAAATGCAACCAGGGCATTGTCAGTTATCATCCTACCAGATATGAAGGCACTCTGCTCAGGAGAATTATATCGTCCAGGAGAGGACGCAATCTATTAACCAAACATTTGGAAACAACATTGTAAATAACATTACATAGGCTAATAGGCCGGAAATCGGAGACCTTGACTGGATTCACAATTTTCGGAATAAGAATGATAGATGTCTCATTAACACCATCCGGCATAATACCCATTCTGAAAAACTCCTTCACTGCTTTAGTTATATTAGTCTTGACCACATCCCTATTCCTCTTAAAGAATCTTGATGGAAAACCATCTGGCCCAGGGGCTTTTAAAGGCCCAATTTGAGAAGAGCATCCGAAAAATCGCTACAAAGTTTAACATTATCGTCATCTGAACTTTTTACTGCTCTACTTCCGAAGGGACACCATAGTCTCTCTCAAAGCTTTATTGACATGGCCTAGATCATCCATAGCACCATAGGCCTCCCAAGCCTTGCGGACTAATTCTGGTAGCCCGGCGTCTCTTTCCCAAAATATCTCATACCTGCGTGGATGAACTTTACGTTGTTCCTGGTCCGGGGCACCCTTGAGCAATAACTGCACATGATCAGAACATGGAGACGCAAGGTGCCGCACACTGTAAAAGCGAACAAGTTCCGCCAAGAATTTGTAGCCACCGCTCGATCTAAACGGACTCGCACATTTGCTGCACCATACCTTATACTGTCGTGGGTATAGGGCACAGCTGAAAAACCCAGGTCCACTAAATCACAAAGCATCAAAGTATTCCAGAAAGCTGCCATTTGTGGTTCAGGGCAGGGTGTAAGGGACATATGTTCAAAACTCCACAACGCCTCGTTAAAATCTCCGATTACTAGCCAGGGTAAATTAGATTGTGCACTCAAGTCTTGTAAGGTAGACCACATAAGATGTCTATTCTCCACCCTAGGCTCTCCATACACCCCGGTCAATCTCCATGGCTCACCGTTCGGCTCAGTTATGACAGAAACATCAATGTACCGATCATCCTTCCCCAGCAAAGTAACTTGATATGATTCATGCCAGTATAACGCCAAACCACCACTCATGCCTGAGCTATCCACACCTTCAAAACCCTTAAGGCCGAGACGACCCCTATATCTCCTCATCTTACTAGCTTCCTGTCGAGTTTCACACAAAAATACAAATTTGGGGGAATGCGACTGCACCATCGTCGCCAAATCTCGAACTGTTCGGGAATTCCCCCCTCCCTGGCAGTTCCAAATCAGGGCATTCATTGGCCCGAGCGGCGCCCCTCTAGGAAGCCCACCAAAACATCATTATCATTGCTAATAACAGAGCCATCCTCTCTCTTTAACTTCTTTCTCACATTTTTTTGGATGAATTAACAGCAGCCGGATCCGATATTACAGTCTCTGGATCCTCAACAATCTCGTCACTGTCCAGGGCATCCTTGGAGCCTCCTTGGTGTACTGGAACAATAGCCAAACTCGTACCCAAGTCACCAGGGGCACTTACTATATCATCCGGTCCTCTCTTCACATGCATATTTAGCAAATTACTTCTCACGTCTTGGCTTGATAGAATAGTATTTGTTGCACCTGGATCCTCAATCTCCATCGTTGTCGTACCCATAGATCTTGTGTTTAACACACTGTTATACCTTCAGTTATTCACAGGGATCCCGTCCGAATTAGTTGCATCATTGGGCGGCGCACCTCTGCCAACACCCCGACCGAACACTGCTCCACCTCTGCCTCTTCCACCCCCTCTACCTGATCCACGGCCACCTCCTCTTCCTCGCCATTCATCTGCCAGTATGAAATCACCCCATTCAAACTTAGACACATCATGCTCACCGGTGCCACACTCCTCATACCAGTGGCTCAACAAACCACAATTGTTACAGAAAATTGGAAGTTTCTCATATTTAACCATATACCAGTTTCCTCCCCGTGTGATGGAGACAAAGCGCTCAAGCTTTTTGCTGACATCAAGATTAGCTCTAACACGGACAAAAGCACCAACATATCCAGCCGGCAACTGAATTTGCACCTCAAGGATCTTCCCCAATTTCCTGCACATACCTTTGATCACCGGCTCATTCAAGTAATTGTCCGGTAGACCAAAAATTCTAGCCCACACAGCTACTTTATCCAGGACTATCATTCTAGGATTTGTATAGCCGTCATACTCCAGTAGAACTACTGCTTGATTCCTGAATAACCAAGGTCCCTGAGCCATCGCCATGTTCCAATCGCCAAGACATGCAAACTGCACTCTGAACAAATTGGTGTCAATCATACGCCACCGCACATCCTTCGCGGGATTCCGAGCAGACCTCATGTCCGCGTACAAAGCCACGGACTGAATCCCTTGTCTGTGTGTACCCTCGCAATTGCTAACCACTTAGCTTGAATATCTGGCAGATTCTCCTCCTCCTCCCATACGAAATCGTCGCCCTCATCTTCATGGAGAGCCAATCTGCCGAGCAACTCCTCAACCTCCTCGCTATGTGAAGTCTTTTTACTAGGGTTACTGCTGCCCGCTTCCATCTTGAATACCGCCGAGACTCCTGAGACTTCGTGCAGAACAAGGCCGCGAAGAAGCAAAGCTTCCCCCAACCCTAGACGACGAGGAGCAGCAGGCAATCAGGAGGGATCGATCGCTGGTAGAGAGAAACTCTGGGGTCGCACCACCGCCAGAGGAAAACGAAACCCTAGTCACCTAGGGGAAAAAGACCAAAAGCAAGACACGCCTCGAAAGAGTTTTAAGTTTGATCTGAACACGATAAAACTCTGTTGCACAAGAGACAATTCTAATACGGCATTGTTGTAAGCATAGTTATAGAAGGTCAAGGTAACACGTCAACTTGGAGGACAGAAGATGCACCAGCGCATGTGAACATCTCGTAGCTGATCAGCTTCTATTTGTCAATGTTAAAGGACCAACAATCCTGTGTGTATATGTCAATAAGACAGTAAGCCAATCGATGAATGATACATATCTTAACCTAGAGGAGCGCGTTTTCATACGGATCCTTGTCTGCATATAAATCCCTCTAAACATCCATACTACATTGAGATTGAAGCAATGCCATGATAGTTGGCATATGCGCATCAAGTATGAGATAATCTCCCATCAGTTCTCTTTCTTGCTGTCCAGGTCTTCAAGAGCAGACAGTCTTTCAACAAGGGGTGGATGGGAGTAGTGGTATGCTGAGTACCACGGATCTGTGTTCATTGCCGATAAGTTCTCTTCCTGAAATTTTCAAGCATATATCAAGTTAATTAACTCAAATCTCCGCACCGCTATACTACATTAATGGTACGTACTATAAGTTTAGTAAAGGAGAGCTGTAAGAGCTTCCAAAAAAAAGAGGCGTAAGAGAATAAAGCAAGAGTAAACAAGAGGATGTTAGTAGTTTCTCAAACCAGCATTGAATTTTGAGAGAAAGTAAGTTGCTTGATCTAGTGATCGATTATGGTCAGATCTTGAAGCAAGGTGTCGATGTCCAGTAGAAAAATAACACCGACTCCATGGTCAACTATAAGAAAAGCAGCAAAAATCAAAAGGCCTTTAAATGGTTACCTGTAGTTTAACAAGGGCTCCCCTGAGCTCAGGAGCATACCCAAGGTTCTTGGCAAAAGCATCAGCCTGGACATTGAGATAGGATTAGGTATGCGACCAAATGTTTGAAAGCTGTCACGACGGAAAACTTGAGACGAATAGAAGAGAGAACCTGAAATTCAAATGCTCTGCTGACAAGGTTGAGGCAAAAACTCAGAAGGTGTTGGATGGGTATAATGGTGTGCTGTCATGAAAAGAATGTATGTGTCAATGGAGTAACAATGCTGGAAATCTGTAGAAAGTGCATCTCACTGCAAGTTTAAATGAAAGATGTAAACAGCTGACATTCGATTTCATTTTCATTTCACGAAGATACTACTGCTAGGGAGGAAATTGTACTTAAAACATCTCCACAGAAAGATAATAGCACGATAATACTTCTTACAAATACGAGCATGACATACCATAAAAATGATCAGTCCAATGATTACAGGCTGATCCTCGAAACCAAAACTTTCAAAGAGATCTTTGGAATTCCTTACAAGAGTGTATCCTCCGAATTGCATAAATGTAAGCAGCTGCAAGTAGAAAATGAGGTGAACAAAGGAATTTTAAACATCTAAAAAATGCTTGAGATGCTTGATTTTTCTTTTCTTTAATCAAATCAAATAATAGTTTCCCAGCAACCAATGCAATGGGGACACAAACTGATTTTATGATGCACTGTTGCACAAATTCTATCAGTAACACTAGAACAACACACATGAAGGTGCCTGTAACAGTATAACCCCTTGCATGCTTAAAATTGATTTTATGTTAACTTATGCTATAAATAATTTTGTTAAATATTCATTCATCTAATTAACCGTTCCCGTGAGTAGCTACTTATGACTCGTCACATTACATCTACTATATAGATTAGCACCACCTACTAGGGGCTTCATCAGAAGAAATATCTTGCACTTTTTACTAATAAACATGATACTTTACTAGAAACAATACTGCTTGATTTTATATCAGTTCTCAAAACTAGCTGTGTCTTCAATTCATACAAACACGTTCTTATCAGTGCCCCCGACCAAGCTTAATTTTGTTTCTTCCCTTATAATCAGTATACCATAGGCCAACTGATGCAACAAATAAAAATGGCACAATGAATCTCCAGGAAAAACAACACAGGATTTCCGGGCTAAGGCATGTTCACTTGAAGACTACCATATCTTCACGTAGCATTTGGTTGCTTGGATGAAGTTGTATGAGAGATGACCATCCAGCTTTTAGAAACCATGATTTTATTTGTTTGGTTGGACTGGGTAGGTATATACCCCATTAAAGGGAATATAGCTCCAACAACCAGGACAAATCCAAGCAGTAAAAGAACTCAGAAGAGCCGAGCCATCTATTGCCCGCACTGTCACGCAAGCGCACATGAGCCTAGTGCACAGCCCGTCAGGCCTACTTTTCTTTCCTCACTGTGACACTTCTCTCTGTCTCAGAACTCCTCTCTGTCGTTTCTGATCAGCTCGGCATTCCAGGTCTGTAAATTTTGGTAATGTTCTTTATTACATTTGCACAGTTGTATTGGAGCAGCAATATGTGTTGTTTATTATTTTGTACATGGACAACATAACACTTGAACGGGGAAAGACTACAATAGAAGCTGGATGTATGGTAGAAAAATTGAAGACACTAAGATCCAATGGCTCCAACTTCGTTTTTATTACCAAACACAATTCCATCCATGCAACCAAACGGTACCTTACCTATCTAGTATGCAAATACTAATGCAACAAAACTAATTGGCTGACTGGTACGCAGAGGGCATAATTAGTTATCTGGAAGAATGAGAAAATACCTGCACAGCTACAAAGGAATATGCAGTGTGATTAAGTTTCCAGTGCCCAAGCTCGTGCGCAAGAACAGAAACTATCTCATTATCATTACTACACTGAAACAAACACAAGGATAACAGTCAAGTAGTCGAACCTGCGCATGAGTTCCCAAATCGCAATGGAAAAAATAATGAACATAGTACAAAAAATGGTGGTTTGTTTGAACCTGTTGTATCAATGTGTCATAGAGAACAATGCGCTTATTCTTGAAAAACCCATACATGTAAGCCTGAAAGAGATTGACAGTTGAAATCATATCAGAAGACCATCAATAAGTAGTTAGCAATGAAACAAACTCTGAAAGCAGATTGATTAACATATACATTACTGTGGCTTGATCGAGTAGACCCATCCACCACAAAAAGCTTTTTCAGAGGAAACTTGAGGGAATCTGCCAACTTCTCTATTTTCTCCCTGAGTGAGCCTTCGGGAAGCTGTTGAAATCAGCAACTTCAAGTTCAGTCTTACCATGAAGTTATTATGCAGATACAGATACAGCATGGATGTACATACCATTCTCACACGAAACCATATTGAATGAGGAAAATGACTGATACAGTGCAACAAGAAAAGATACTCACAGGAGTGAATTTGTTGAACAGAGGAGCTATCATGATGGGGTAAATTGTCATCATCAGGAGAGCTAGTGCAAACATAAAACCCCAGAGATATATTGCTAGGTAAGGCCCTCCATTCTGAAGCAGTACAGGAAAAAGAAGATTAATAAAGTAATTCAGTTAGGTGACATATGTGTTCATCTGATTGCAAAAAGGCTTAAAGGCACAGTTAATAAAGATGCATGTTAGCATGATAGTTCAGAATAGAGGGTGGCACAGCAGAAAAATATGGTGTACCTGTACTATGACGATGATAGCAGCCACAATTGGTGGTGCGAGTACAACGGACAGCAAAATTCCCTTGATCATGTCCCAAATGAAGAGCCAGAATGTTTGCTGAGAAAGGGCAAGAGAAAAAACAACATAAATACGTTAGGAAATGAAGATATCAAATTATTAAGTGCTCCAAAGCACCACAAGTTGATACAATTCAAACACATACATGTATTTCCTTTATGTTCGAATTAAGTGCTCCAAAGCACCACAAGTTGACAACATTCAAATACATCCATACGTATATTTGCTTTATGTTCACAAAAGGAAGTGCAGAAACTGAAAAATATAGACGTACCTTGTTAAAACCGTGTCGAGCCTCAATAACAAAAGTCGAGTATAGAGAGAATGGCAAGTCTGTGATCTGTATTGCATCAAGTATGTATTAGGCAGTCACATTTACATAAGAAATTGGATTGCCGTAAGAGAAAATAATGATACACAATGAACACAGGTCAACATTGAGGTTACTGCTTAGGTGCTATGGAAGCATTCAAAAAGAACTGCTGATTGATCAATCTAAAGAAATCAGAATCTTAATTGATGCACGTTTGAACAAAACAAATGCACCTTATGTTATAGGTTAAAAAAACAACTAGTGAAATTGTTGAAATGGATATGGGCTAGGTGAACTCTGATAAAAGCACCAATCATTCCAATTGCGTTCCATTAAACATAGCTATTTTAGAAGTGAAAACTGTGCCGCATCAGTGTTCCGCTTAATTTTAGAAGTATCTCTGTCAGGACCAAAATCAGCAGAAAGAAAGACACATCAAGGAGTTTATAGGTGTCGAAAAACTATGAAATTAAATCCTGATTCTTAGATTCCTTCCTGCAATAGCTAGCACCATAGATAATCAAGCATTTGGTCCTTCAGAGCTAAAGCTAATGCGCCACATATACCTAATCCAAATTAAGTACAAAAGACTCTTGAAGATAATTTAAAACAACTGAATACGAAAGCAGAGAAAAATTAATAAACACATGTGGCCTTCTGAAAGAGGCAAATAAATTGATAATACCTGTGACCAAACCATGACACCTGCTAAGAATGCAAGGGTGTGTATTATCTCATTTTCTGCATTCAGGCCAACATTGGTTACTAACACTCCAGATTTCTATAAAAGGAAGAGGATAGTTAGAACCAAGCTCCTGCACAAAAAGGGTAAAGGAAAGCAAGTTGAAGACTTTGTATTACCTTCCAAAACCAAGGAAGAACTTTATAGTACAGTATTACGATATCACATACTATAGTTATGGCCTCACGTACAAAATTGAAATTGCTGCAAGAGGAAGTATACCTGTCAGTACAGACGATCTAAAAAGATACAGAGAATATTAAGTGGGAACACAGCTAATGAAATTAGGTGTCAGGAATGGTTTCTAAATGAGGTATGGTTGCAAGGATTGAGTGGAGTATTACAAGCACCTTTTGTCCAGGCTATAAGCTCTCGCCTGCTCAAATTTTTCATGACTAATTACTTTTGCCAGGGATTTTGGCAATGTTGGTAACTTAAGGGCTCTATGCTGCCTGATGTTAAGATATGTCTCAAATATGTAATTGAGAGTCATAAAGCCTGCAGAAGGGACATACAATGAGACGAGCATGTCAGGGATAGACAATAGCTACAACAATCATGATGACGATAACAAGGTAAATAAAAATACAAAATCTTGACTTTGCACATACGATCTGTTCACACAATTTTGACAAACTTATGTTAAGCACTACTGCTTGTAACTTAATTCAGAAATATTGGCTCGTTTCGTTCTAGTAAGTGATCATCAAATCTGCACAGTACCACATTTTGTGTTGCATAGCAGAGCTTGACAGCACAAACAAGTCCAGTGATCAAGGTGATGGTGACCATCTTCAGTCAAATGTAATTTTGCCGATGTTCCTGCCATGCTGAATACTCTACACTAACAGGTAACTCAATCTATCCAAAACCTCAGATCACTGCACCTGGATAACCCCTCGCACCCCCATGACTCACGCCAAAGCCATCAAGATCACTCGGCTACACCAGAGAAATCAAACTACCCAGACACACAAACGGCTCCGCGGCACGGGCAAATCCAGCAGCGAAAAGCCCCCGAACCCCACTAACCCCTGGCTAGGGTTTACACGCGGATCCCGTGCCCATCGAAAGCCGACACGCCCCCAGGGATCGAGCGAGCAGACAAGCGACTACCGGGAATGAGCAGCGGAGAGGCGGAATCTTACACAGGACGGCCTCCAGGTAGGGCAGCGCCATTGGAGCCGGGGGCGTTTCGGAAACCGAGGCGCGGAGGCGGCTTGTGTGCCGAGCGAGGGACGGGCCGGCGGGAAGGGGGCCGAGCGCAAAGACGATGGAACAGTGGGAAGAGGAGGAGGTGGGTGGGTGGGTGGGGGGCGGCGTGATGTGGAAAAGGGACGGATACTTTGCTCGGGCCAGTTGCTCGGAGTTGGGGGAGGAAGGAACCGCGGCTGCGGCCACGCCGGGACCGGGGGAAACCGGCCTGGGAAGCAAAGGGCTTTGGATGTGGCTGTCGCCTAGCCGAATTTTCTTGAACTTTACTGTTTTTTCCCGAAAAAAATGAATGGGTCGAATCTATAATCTATAATATCTAAATAGTTTATCCACATTAAACTATTTCTCTTAACATGCAGCCTATTCACCTAAGCACACTTGTCACATCAACGTTTTGTTAGGGACTTACATACGGGACCAACCAATGCAGCAACCCTGCCACATAAGCCTTCAGTTACTGCTAAAGGCCCAATACAATATGTCCCCACGAGCACCCTTTCACTTTGATTCAGTGCTCTCGCAAGCCACACAAAACGCCCCCCTTCCCATTCCACTTCCACTTCCTCCTTTAATTCCCAACCCGTCCTCTGCCTCCATCGGTCTGCCTTCTTAGCCCCCAAACAAATCTTCCTCCTGAGACCTCCTAATCTCTCACATCCAGTCGCCGTTAGCACATGTACCTACACCCAACAACCGGGTGGCTGCTCGACTCCTTCCACCCGCCGATCGAAGAGATGAGAAGGATAGGGCATGTGGCGGCTATCGCGCTGCCCCTGCCGGAGAAATTGCCGGTGTTCTGCCTGAACGCGGGTAACATATGCCCGTGGTGCTGGTCCTCCGAGGGTCGGGCTGGTGGTGAGGCCGGGCAGGGCTCCGTTCAGAGCGACGGCTTGGAGGGGCGATAGATCCATCTCCTCTCGCAGGTTCCGCCCCGGCTAATTCACAGACCAGATTATACTGCAGGAATGGTGGAATTGCTTTTCCAAGCTGATGCTAAGGTATGGGCATCTGTGAGCAAGCACGACATCTTTCTCCCTATGATTAGAGGCTGATTAGACAGACTCTTGGTGTTTCTGATAGCGGATAGTTGTTTTGATGATTCTCCGAATTTTGGATGGTATAGAAGGACGAGCTAAAATAAATGCTTCAGTTTGGGTTGGCTTGATTCAACCTGTTTCAAAATGATATATGTCTTGAGGATATGAGAGAGAAGAAACATGATGGTGTGCATTATGCATCGCTACAGGACTTTGCTGCGAAGCCTGCTTCTTTCAGGTACGATACTAGGTATACATTGAAAAGTAGCTGTCATGCAGCAGTAGCAGTCGCCAGCTAGCATGGCCTTTCTCATCTTGATGATCTGAACGAATATGTTTGCTTGGAAGTTCTGTAGGTTATATACAAAATTCTAGGAATTCTATAACTGCTGCACATTTTCATGGCTATTTATACAGTCAGGTCATTCTCCTATTTCACGTGGCTAGATGAGTTGCTAAAGTCTTCATTTACTATTGTTTCCTTGCTATAGTGTGCTTGGTTAGTATGTGCATTAGTTGTTGTTTGTTCCCTCGGTTGTTCAGTGTTGTAAGGTTTTAAGGTCGTTTGTACTTTTATTAATGTTAATTCAACACATTCAGTTCTCGTGTATGGTTAAAAAACCCATTCCATGTCTTAAGTTAACAAGAAGCAAGTTATTCCCGTTGATTTTCAGCTTCTACGGGCCCTCCAGTAGCACCATCTGTAAGTGCCATATCTATCTATCTCAAGCTGTTTTTGTTAAAGATCTTGATATGTAAATAGAGCATCATAAATTATCTTGCTTCTTTCCTGAAAAGGTACTAAAGTCGTCGTCTTCTTTATGCTTCTGGAGGACAAATTATACACTGTGTGCTAGCTGGTAATCATTTTCTTCGGAATAACTGGTAAACAAAATAACTGAAGCAATTTCAAGTGATGTCTTACTTGCTGCGGTCTAACTCTTAACTTTTTTCTAATTTGCATTCTCTTTCTGAAGGTTACTTCCAATACATGCAATAGTCTGAAGGTATATGCATATTTACGTTTCTGAGGTAAGTCATATAAATGTTTTACTGCAGATCATTATGGCTTGCTTCCTTTTTTATGAATTCCACAATAATTTTCTCTATACTTCCCTTTGTATAAGTGTTCCATGTAGATGTTAGAAAAAAGGCATATAGTATGGAGGCATAAATAAATTATTCTACAATTTCATCTTTAACATGGTCGATCACAGATCACTGAAACTATATAGTGCTCCCTAAATTATGAAGTTTTGTGCGAACAGGAATTATGAACATTATGGTTAAACTTTGTTGAACATTCTGCATTACATTTGCTTATTTTATCTGGTCAGCCACACCGAAAGAGTTTCACAAAGATACAAGTGTAACGACTATTTAGGTACACTCGTAATCCTAAAAAAATCAACTAAGACCTACAAAAATGTTATCGTTTGATCTAATTTTCCCTATAATCGATTTTGCGCAAAATCCTAGATGTTATCAACCGTGTTACTGAGCCATTGGGGAAGGCAATACTATCATCCACTCGCAACTCCTATTCTTCCATTCCCTTTTTAGGATCACATTTTCCAACATCTTACTATCGTATATTGCTAAAGATGTCTGGTGAAATTACTTTGTGAAATCCAAAAGTTATTCTAAAACTAATTGATTTTAATGCAAAATAAATGTATCTTCTCTAAATAACAAAAGTATCTTGATGTTCACATGTTGCTTTTGTCTTGATTATGTAGTTTCCTAACATGCAACAAGTTCAACTTGACAGCTCTCCACTCAAGCATGGATGAAGATGTACATGGAAATGATTATGCATATTATGAGATTTAAAATTTCAGACAAGTGCGGTCTTTCAAATTTTCTCTATTACTCACTTTGTTTCAAATTATTCTTTAAAGAATGGATGAAAACATGAGAATTAGGAAGCTATTTTTTATTTGAAAGCTTGGCAACAACTCAATGGTAGCGTATATTGGAAAACTTTAACCGGTTGGTTCTGTGGTAATTGATTGTTGGTCTCTTTGTCTAAACTTGAATGATATAAGTAGGAGGATTGATCTTCCTTAACAATGCATAATACCAAATTTAGGCAAAATTTCCACAGCAACGCGCGGGGAATCATCTAGTTACTCAAAAAGATAACCAAAAGGATTGAATAGTAGATATTCTTTTTGGGGGTGGCTTCTTCTATAAACCGTCCCCTCCCAGCTTCTCCGATAAGTCGCCGCTCATATCTCACTCGTTTGGACTTATGGACTAACAAAATTAGATGATGCTTTGCGCGCTGACACGGAAACCGTGTTAAAACAAATGCATCAATAATCAATAAGTGCTTAAAACACCTAAAACTAATTACAATATAAATGTAAGAGTGTTATTAGCTCACGATTTTATGCAATCAAAGTATATGACAAGATGGTGTATAAAAAGGAAAAAATAAAGCGTGAACTATATGTTTTTTCTTCAAACGTATGACGCGTATATCGTTCATGACCACACAAAAATTAGTGTGAAAATTGAATAGTTATTGAGATGCATGACCTGGTCGAATTACTCAAAAAGATAACCAAAAGGATTGAATAGTAGATATTCTTTTTGGGGGTGGCTTCTTCTATAAACCGTCCCCTCCCAGCTTCTCCGATAAGTCGCCGCTCATATCTCATTCGTTTGGACTTATGGACTAACAAAATTAGATGATGCTTTGCGCGCTGACACGGAAACCGTGTTAAAACAAATGCACCAATAATCAATAAGTGCTTAAAACACCTAAAACTAATTACAATATAAATGTAAGAGTGTTATTAGCTCACGATTTTATACAATCAAAGTATATGACAAGATGGTGTATAAAAAAAGAAAAAAGAAAGCGTGAACTATATGTTTTTTCTTCAAACGTCTGACAAGTGTATCGTTCCTGACCACACAAAAATTAGCGTGAAAATTGAATAGTTATTGAGATGCATGACTTGATTCCCAAGGGAAAATGAATGCACGATTTAATGAGGTGGCATAGTTTACATTGATAGATTAACTAGCATGCAGAGGCGCGGTGACACTGCAGCCCATCGAAAAGCCTGTGCATACGTCTATGTTGTCTTTTTTAATAAGAGAAATGGCCCCAGTCGGTTTGAGGGCGAGCAGTCCTAAGATTAGAAATTTTTAAACGGGTCATTCTGGTGATCCATAGATTAAAACACTGCCCAACAGTATGTAGGCATCAGTCACAAACTGAAAGTGACTGAGACGTCACACATCACAATGTGAGAAGGAGGATAAACCATCAAATATACATGCATGCCATTATTTTTCATGCTCACATGTATTTGTACTTATAAAAGGACCAAGCTCATAAAATATTAAGGTATTCTTATGATCAGTATGTCTAATTAATCATCATCGTCATAGGCCTGAGGACAAACAAACTTTTAGTATCTCTGGATTGCTATAACTTGATCACAACAGTAAGAGGGGAAAATGGTTGTAAAAGAATGCATATTCCTAGTAGTAGAAAAAATGGATTGACTCGCAAATAAAAATCAAGGAAAGTGCATTTTGCTACACTTCAATTCTGATGCTTTGCAGTTTACAGCATGATAAAGTGGTACTTGCCTTGATGGAGTATGCACTTGCAAGAAGAAAGCTCACAATTTAAGCATACGAACAGCGCCGATCCAACATAGGCTGATGCTAAAGCTTTGAAAATAATAAAAAAAAGATAAAGGTTTGTCTTAATGCCTTCCAAAGCAAAGTATAATTTAGCCAGAATAACCTGTTGGTTGTTGTGTTCGTTGCCACAAATTAAGAAGACAGTGTTTCTAATTGCAAGGAAAAAGAACCCAGACGACTTCATTGGCATATTCAGAGATTGTCTTTAAGGAAAAAAAATAGTAAAGCATACGTCTTTGGAGATGGAACTAATTCTCAATCTTAAAGGGAAAGCTGACTGCGCGCAAACCTGGAAACAAGGCAGAACTCCAATAAATGCAAAAACTCGAAGAAGCCGGTAGTGCTCCCGCTCCCTCCCGCCCCCGCTAGGGTTCCCTCCGCCGTCGCCGCCCTAGCCTCCTCCCGCCGTCGCCGGCCGCCGCCGCGCGCGCCCCAGCCCGTCCCGCGCCCCTTCCCCCCTCCTCCACCGGCCTCGTTCGCTCGCTCCCCCCGGGCGGCGGGCGACCCCCCACCTCTTCCCTCTCCTCCGCCCTCCCTCCCGTCCTTCTCCCCCCGCCGCCGTCGGTGTGGTCCGCCGGGCCCTGCCCGCGCGGCGCTGGCGGCAGCGAGCTATTCCTTCCCCGCACGCGTGTTGGGGGCGCGGGGGCCCCCTGACCGCGGCGGTGCTGCTCGGCTGCAGCGGTGTGGCTCGGCGGCGGTCCCGTGGGCCATGGGTGCCCTTGGCACGGCGACGCGGCCGTTGGTCGCGGGTGGCGCGATGGTGCTGGCGGCTGGTGGTGCCCGCTCGGCCCAGATCTAGGCCCTTTAGGGCCCGATTTGTGCTGGCGCGGGCCGGCGGCTCGGCACTGCGGCGTTGCTCCCTGGCGGTGGCGAGGTGTCGGTGGTCTACGGGCGGTACTGGCTTCGTTGGCCGGCGTGCTGCAGCGTGGGGATAGGGACTGTCCGGACCCATATGGGTCCGGCCGGGCTGTCGTGGCCTGGCAAGTCCTTGTCGCTGCGTCCGGTCGGCTCCGCGAGAGCGATGGAGGTTGTCCCCTCCCGCCGGTCGAGTTGCTGTTGCCCTCGTGGCCGTTGTCTCCTTTCCCTACTCCCAGGTCTCGTGTTGGCGGCCCCAGTGAGACGGCGTTGTTGGTGCGGTGACCGTGGTGGCACAGGCTAGTGGGCGGCAGATTGGGTGGTGCATTACGGAGTGTCCGGGGTGGTGGTGGTTGTTTGGGTCGGGAGAAATCCCTGGCGGCTCGTCCGGCTCCGACGTGGTGACGCTTGCGGGCGCCGCCGGACCTTCCTGAAGGGCGTCGGGTATACCCCTTCCCCACTGCCCTTCGCGTACCGGGGGAAACTCTAGGACCCGTTTGGGCATCAGCAGCGGCGCTGTCGCATTCCTTCTTGAAGGTGTTGCTTGGTACACGACGCTCCGGAATGCTAGGAACGCGGTGGTACTTCTCCGTAGGGTGCAACGGTTTCCGGTCTTTGTCGCTTAGTTGATCTGCCGGTGTCGGCATTTGTTTCTTTTTTCTTTCTCTTGTTTTTTTCCTTTTGGGCTTGGTTGTGCTGCAGCCCCGGCAAGTTGGATGTATCGGTTGGATGCTTTATAATATAAAGCGGGGGAAAACCCTTTTTCTTAAATGCAAAAACTCACTTTGAAGAAGATTTTGAATTTACAACATTGCATTGACCATGGCTCAATTACACTAAAAGATAAGTTACGGCCATGCCAATACAATAGGTAGTCTTCTTGTACATAGATATACCATGTGAGATATATAGTATTACATGTATTCAACCCTCCAAAGAATTCATCAACAATGCCTATATTAACATTGTAGGATTCCCCTTCAGGGATTGTGTTACATTGACTGTTCATACTTATTATTGTACGCACTCATGACCTGCATCATCTGCCGGCCTCGCCTAAACGCGACGCCATTCCTCAACCAGGGGGCGGATGGATCTGCCGGCTTTGTCGTCGTGCGGCCTTGCTTGTGCGGCGGTGAGCCGCCGACCGCGACCTCCGCTCAACATTCCTCCATTCAGAAGGGCTTGTGGGCACGAGAATCAACTGTCGGAGTAGATGGATTTGGTGCCAGAGAGAGGGGAAGTGCGGCGGAGGCTGGTATGGGATATCTCTATTGCTAATGGAGCAGTTGGTAGTCTTGCTTTCAGATTTTTTTTCGTCCCATCTTTCATGGTTTTTTTGGTACCTCCTCCCACCTTCGCTGGTTTTTTCCATAGATTTTTTTTCGTCCCCTCCCCCCACTTCATCGGTTTATTTTCGCGTCACCCTCTCACACAACGAAAGAAATCTGAACAGATCAGAACTTTCCATACTGGCGCAAGTTATTTAGTAATGTAAAATCAACCACGAACAATCTCTAAAGATCAAATCTAAATTAATTAACCCTACCTTAAATCACTCAATCACATTAATTAGAAAACAAATAATTGATTTTCAAAAAAATCGCTCAATCACATTAATCTTTCCTTAACTCACGGACGGTAATCAATCTCCAAACAAAGGAAACAATACATTGAGGGAACAGTAAATAAACTTCCTTTCTTATGACATGTATATGATCTTCCCTTCCCTCTCCGTTGTCGAGCGTTCTTGATTCTCGAGGCCGATGCTTGTGCTGCGTCACTGGGTCACGACGGTGCAGGAGGACGAGGACGGTGAGGCCGGGTGCCGCGGCACCGTGTTGGCCGCGGTCGATGAAGGGGGCAAAGAAGGGCGGCTTCCTTGTCCCTGGCCGTGCCGTAGCCCTGGGAGTTGGTGCGGTGGAAGCGGCACTTGAAGGACCCGGCGTGGGTGGTCGGCGCGCAGACACACTTGGAAGCAGGCCCGTGGCCCGCGCCGGACGGAGCCGACGCCGACCCGGACCACCTTCTCCACGTATTCTAGGAGCTGTGGCTGGCCGATTTACATGAAATTAATTCCTTCTGTTGTGGTGGCAAATATAATACACATAATCCATATTGTTATGCACTAGTGTGTGTGTGAAATAGATGGATTATGATCCCGTACCCAATAAGATGGATATGTGTGTGTGTGTTAGAGAGAGAGAGGGAGAGGGGGAGAGCGACTGAGGAAGAGGGAGGGAGAGAGTGTGTGTCTGAGGATTTGATGATAAAAAAGGTCGCCAATGTCACTTGATATGTATGAGAATATCAATATTGGATTCTTAAAGTTAATGTTGCCCTGTTGCAATATGGAGCTGTGGCTGGCCGATTTACATGAAATTAATTCCCTCGGTTGTGGTGGCAAATGTTGGAAATATGCCCTAGAGGTAATAATAAATTAGTTATTATTATATTTCATTGTTCATGATAATCATTTATTATCCATGCTAGAATTGTATTGATAGGAAACTCAGATACATGTGTGGATACATAGACAACAACATGTCCCTAGTAAGTCTCTAGTTAACTAGCTCGTTGATCAATAGATGGTTACGGTTTCCTGACCATGGACATTGGATGTCGTTGATAACGGGATCACATCATTAGGAGAATGATGTGATGGACAAGACCCAATCCTAAGCCTAGCACAAGATCGTGTAGTTCGTTTGCTAAAGCTTTTCTAATGTCAAGTATCATTTCCTTAGACCATGAGATTGTGCAACTCCCGGATACCGTAGGAGTGCTTTGGGTGTGCCAAACGTCACAACGTAACTGGGTGGCTATAAAGGTACACTACAGGTATCTCCGAAAGTGTCTGTTGGGTTGGCACGAATCGAGACTGGGATTTGTCACTCCGTGTAAACAGAGAGGTATCTCTGGGCTCACTCGGTAGGACATCATCATAATGTGCACAATGTGACCAAGGAGTTGATCACGGGATGATGTGTTACGGAACGAGTAAAAAGACTTGCCGGTAACGAGATTGAACAAGGTATCGTGATACCGACGATTGAATCTTAGGCAAGTATCATACCGCTAGACAAAGGGAATTGTATACGGGATTGATTAAATCCTTGACATCGTGGTTCATCCGATGAGATCATCGTGGAGCATGTGGGAGCCAACATGGGTATTCAGATCCCGCTGTTGGTTATTGACCGGAGAGTCGTCTCGGTCATGTCTGCATGTCTCCCGAACCCGTAGGGTCTACACACTTAAGGTTCGGTGATGCTAGGGTTGTTAGGAAGACTTGTATGTGATTACCGAATGTTGTTCGGAGTCCCGGATGAGATCCCGGACGTCACGAGGAGTTCCGGAATGGTCCGGAGGTGAAGATTTATATGTACGAAGTTGTCATACGGTCACCAAAAAGGTTCGGGGGCATATCGGTATTGTACCGGGGCCACCGGAGGGGTTCCGGGGGTCCACCGGGAGGGGCCACCTCTCTCGGAGGGCCTAATGGGCTGTAGAGGAAAGGGAACCAGCCCTACATGGGCTGGCCGCATCCCCCCCTTGGGCCCATGCGCCTAGGGTTGGGGGGGGGGGAAACCCTAAAGGGGGCGCCCCCCTTGCTTGGGGGGAAAGCCCCCTCCCCTTGGCCGCCGTCCCCCCTCTAGATCTCATCTAGAGGGGGCCGGCCCCCTTCCTCCTTCCCCTATAAATAGAGGGGCAAGGGGAGGGCTGTAGACAACATCCCTGGCGCAGCCCCTCCCCTCCCCAACACTTCTCCTCCTCCGCAAGAGCTTGGCGAAGCCCTGCCGGAGTACTGCAGCTCCACCACCATCACGCCGTCGTGCTGCTGTTGGAGCCCTCTTCCTCAACCTCTCCCTCCTTCTTGCTGTATCAAGGCGCGGGAGACGTCTCTGTTCCGTACGTGTGTTGAACGCGGAGGTGCCGTCCATTCAGCACTAGGATCATCGGTGATTTGGATCACGACGAGTACAACTCCATCAACCCCGTTCACTTGAACACTTCTGCTTAGCGATCTACAAGGGTATGTAGATGCACTCCTCTCTCCCTCGTTGCTAGATGACTCCATAGATTGATCTTGGTGATGCGTAGAAAATTTTAAAATTTTGCTACGATCCCCAACAGTGGTATCAGAGCTAGGTCTATGCGTAGTTACTATGCACGAGTAGAACACAAAGCAGTTGTGGGCGTCGATATTGTCAATTATCTTGCCGTCACTAGTCTTATCTTGATTCGGCGGCATTGTGGGATGAAGCAGCCCGGACCAACCTTACACATACGCTTACGTGAGACCGGTTCCACCGACTGACATGCACTAGTTGTATAAGGTGGCTGGCGGGTGCCTGTCTCTCCCACTTTAGTCGGATCGGATTCGATGAACAGGGTCCTTATGAAGGGTAAATAGAAATTGGCAATTCACGTTGTGGTTTTGGCGTAGGTGAGAAACGTTCTTGCTAGAAACCTATAGCAGCCACGTTAAAACTTGCAACAACAATTAGAGGACGTCTAACTTGTTTTTGCAGCAAGTGTTTTGTGATGTGATATGGCCAAAGGATGTGATGAATGATATATGTGATGTATGAGATGATCATGTTCTTGTAATAGGAATCACGACTTGCATGTCGATGAGTATGACAACCGGCAGGAGCCATAGGAGTTGTCTTTATTTATTTATGACCTGCGTGTCAACATAAACATCATGTAATTACTTTACTTTATTGCTAAAGCGTTAGCCATAGTAATAGAAGTAATAGATAACGAGACAACTTCAAGAAGACACGATGATGGAGATCATGGTGTCATGCCGGTGACAATGATGATCATGAAGCCCCGAAGATGGAGATCAAAAGGAGCAAAATGATATTGGCCATATCATGTCACTATTTGATTGCATGTGATGTTTATCATGTTTTACATCTTATTTGCTTAGAACGACGGTAGCTTAAATAAGATGATCCCTCGCAATAATTTCAAGAAAGTGTTCCCCCTAACTGTGCACCGTTGCGAATGTTCGTTGTTTCGAAGCACCACGTGATGATCGGGTGTGATAGATTCTAACATTCGAATACAACGGTGTAAGCCAGATTTACACACACAATACACTTAGGTTGACTTGACGAGCCTAGCATGTACAGACATGGCCTCGGAACATGGAAGACCGAAAGGTCGAGCATGAGTCGTATAGAAGATATGATCAACATGAAGATGTTCACCGATGTTGACTAGTCCGTCTCATGTGATGATCGGACACGGCCTAGTTGACTCGGATCATGTTTCACTTAGATGACTAGAGGGATGTCTATCTGAGTGGGAGTTCATTAAATAATTTGATTAGATGAACTCAATTATCATGAACATAGTCTAAATTGTCTTTGCAAATATGTTGTAGATAAATAGCTCATGTTGTAGCTCCCTGTTTCAATACGTTCCTAGAGAAAGATTAAGTTGAAAGATATTGTAAGCAATGATGCGGACTAGGTCCGTAGTCCGAGGAGTGTCCTCACTGCTACACAGAAGGCTTACGTCTTTGATGCACCGCTCGATGTGCAAACCCCTACAACGTCGTCTGTGGATATTGTGAACACCTGACAGACACGTCCTGATGACTACTTGATAGTTTAGTGCACCATACTTTACGGCTTGGAATCGGGATTCCAATGACGGTTTAAACGCCATAGAACATATGAGATGTTCCAAGAGCTGAAATTGGGATTTCAGGCTTGAAAGTGCAACTATCCCTAGGTGGTTTTGGTAATTCATAACAACATATAGCTCATTGAGCTAATGCTATTCCAAGATGACTATTTCAGGAAAGCTCAATGATTGGCATGGCATGGATGTGAAAGTGGAACCCTCAAAATGCTAAGGACAAAGGATTGGCTCAAGCTCAAAAGCTCAAGACTCTTCATTTTATATTTTAGTGATCCAAGATCACATTGAGTCTTTAGGAAAAGCCAATACTATCAAGGAGGGATGAGGTGTTGCTTAATGAGCCTCTTGCTTCATGTGCTTAGTGATATGCTTCAAAACCCTCAACTACTTTCCCATATCCACATATGACCTAAACCCTAAGCCAAACTCGGTCCTACCGATTCTTTCTATCTAGCGCCACCGAGTTTCACTTGTCATAAGCCACTGCCAAACCCTAGCAATTCGGTTCTACCGATAGGGATCTCGGTCTCACCGAGATGGGATTGCAAACTCTCTGTTTCCCTTTCGTAACTTTTCGGTCTCACCGAAAGAGCGAATCGGTCCCACCGAGATTGCAGTGTAAACTCTTTGTTTCCTTTTTGTAACTTTTCGGTCTCACCGAAAGAGCAAATCGGTCCCACCGAGTTTACCTGACCAACTCTCTGGTTAGCTTATTACCAAACTCGGTCTCACCGAGTTTGTGTAATCGGTCTCACCGAGATTACGTTATGCCCAAACCCTAACCATATCGGTCCTACCGAGTTGCATGTCAGTCCCACCGAAAATCTCTAATGGTCACTAGGTTTACCTTTTCGGTCAGACCGAGTTTGTTGATTCGGTCCCACCGAGATTGGAAAACTGTGTGTAACGGTTGGATTTTGTGTGGAGGCTATATATACCCCTCCACCTCCTCTTCATTCGAAGAGAGAGCCATCAGAACACATACACAATTCCAACTCATATGTTCTGAGAGAGAACCACCTACTCATGTGTTGAGACCAAGATATTCCATTCCTACCATATGAATCTTGATCTCTAGCCTTCCCCAAGTTGCTTTCCACTCAAACCTTCTTTCCACCAGATCCAAATCCTATGAGAGAGAGTTGAGTGTTGGGGAGACTATCATTTGAAGCACAAGAGCAAGGAGTTCATTACCTACACACCATTTGTTACTTCTTGGAGAGTGGTGTCTCCTAGATTGGCTAGGTGTTACTTGGGAGCCTTCGACAAGATTGTGGAGTTGAACCAAGGAGTTTGTAAGGGCAAGGAGATCGCCTACTTCGTGAAGATCTACCGCTAGTGAGGCAAGTCCTTCGTGGGCGATGGCCATGGTGGGATAGACAAGGTTGCTTCTTCGTGGACCCTTCGTGGGTGGTTGCTTCTTCGTGGACCCTTCGTGGGTGGAGCCCTCCGTGGACTCGCGCAACCATTACCCTTCGTGGGTGGAGCCCTCCGTGGACTCGCGCAACCGTTACCCTTCGTGGGTTGAAGTCTCCATCAACGTGGATGTAGGATAGCACCACCTATCCAAACCACGGGAAAAACATCCGTGTCTCCAATTGCGTTTGAATTCTCCAAACCCTTCCCCTTACATTCTTGCAAGTTGCATGCTTTACATTCCGCTGCCAATATACTCTTTGCATGCTTGCTTGAATTGTGTGATGATTGCTTGACTTGTCCTACAATAGCTAAAATCTGTCAAGAACTAAAATTGGGAAAAAGTTAAGTTTTTATTTGGTCAAGTAGTCTAATCACCCCCGCCCCTCTAGACATACTTTCGATCCTACAAGTGGTATCAGAGCTTTGGTCTCCATTTACTTTGATCTCCATAGCTTTTGGTGGTCATAGCCTTGGTTTCACAACCTAGGAGAGTATGGCATCTAGCGAGGGAAATTATCACCGTAGAGGTCCTTACTTTGATGGTACTAATTTTGCTAGTTGGAAGCATAAAATGAAAATGCATATTCTTGGACATAACCCCGCCGTTTGGGCTATTGTGTGTGTTGGTTTGCAAGGTGACTTCTTTGAGGGGAAAGAACCAAACCGTGAAGCTACCACGGATGAGTTGAAGATGTTGCAATACAATGCTCAAGCTTATGATATTCTCTTCAACGGATTGTGCCCCGAAGAATTCAACAAAATCAGCCGTCTTGAGAATGCAAAGGAAATTTGGGACACTTTGATTGATATGCACGAAGGTACCGACTCCGTCAAGGAATCCAAGTTGGATGTGCTTCAAAGTCAACTTGACAAGTTCAAAATGAAGGATGGTGAAGGTGCCGCTGAAATGTACTCTAGGCTTGCTCTCATCACAAATGAGATTGCCGGCTTAGGAAGTGAAGAGATGACCGATAGATTCATCATCAAGAAGATTCTAAGAGCCTTGGATGGAAAATATGATACCGTGTGCACATTGATCCAAATGATGCCCAATTACAAAGATCTCAAGCCAACGGAGGTGATTGGAAGAATTGTTGCTCATGAGATGTCACTTAAGGATAAAGAGGAACTTCACAACAAATCAAGTGGTGCCTACAAAGCCTCATGTGAAGCCCCTACATCATCAAGTGAGAAACAAAACTTCAATGAAGAATTGAGCTTAATGGTGAAGAACTTCAACAAGTTCTACAAGAGTAGAAGCAAAGATAGAAGCTTCAAGTCAAGGTCCTACAATGACAAAAGATCTTCTAGTTGAGAGCGAAACTGCTACAGTTGTGGAAGACCTGGACACTATTCCAATGAGTGTACGACTCTCTACAAGAGAAGAGAAGATTCTCCAAAAAGAAGAAGCAAAGAATCACCACCAAGAGAGAGAAGGAGTAGAGATGATCGTTATGAACGAAGATACTCACGGAGAAGCAAGGATTCGGAAAGGAAGGAAAAATCATCAAGGAGCTACACAAAATGAAGACATCAAGCTCATGTTGGTGAATGGGTATCCGGCTCCGACTTCGACAGCCACTCCAAGAGAAGTGATCACTCCGACTCCGAAGATACTCAAGATGAAGGTGTTGCCGGTCTAGCACTTGTGTCAACCAACTCCTACGACATATTTGACTCACCAAATGAAGGAATTGGAAGATGCTTCATGGCCAAAGGTCCTAACGTAACACACCCCGAGTATGTTGATTTCAATAGTGATGAAGATGACTTGTTAGGTGATGATTTGCTTGTTGACAACTCTAGTGATGAATACTATGATGAAACGTCAATTAATCATGCTAATCAAGATAAAACGAATTACAATGATAAGGAGAAGATTGAGGCTCTAACTAAAGAACTAAACACTCTTAAGTTAGCTCATGAAACTATCTTCGAAGATCATCGAGAACTTTTAATAGCTCATGAGAAATTACGCTTTGAAAAGCTCAATCTTGAGCAAGAGCATGAGTTCTTAAAAGCAATCAATGATGATCTCCGCAAGAAAAGTTCTTCTTACATTGCCAAGCATTTACTCTTATCCACTTACATGCCTCAAGTCAAGTCTAGTAACAAGAACAAGAAAGATTCTTCCTCTAGCAGTAACAATGATCATGCTAAATCCAATATTGTTGCTTCTAGTAGTTCTCTTGATTCCACTAATGATTCTCTTAGCCAAGTTACACTTGAGCAAGAAAATAGCTTATTGAAGGGAATTATAGAGAAAGGAGTGTACAAAAGCCTTACCGGGAGTAAGCAATTCGAGGAAATTGTGCGCAAGCAAGGAATGCACCGGAAGAATCAAGGTGTTGGTTTTGAACGAAAGTTCAATGCCAATGGAGTTGAGTGGGAAGAAGATCAATACCCCAAGACAAAGTTTGTCCCTCAACAAGAGAAGTATGATACTCCTTTCAAGGGGACACAAGCTCAAGATGATCTTCCACCAGAAGACTACAAGCAAAAAGGCAAGGACAAGCTTCAAGAGGAAATTGATGCATTTTAAGAAGCTCCTAAGACCTTAGTCAAGTGGATTCCCAAGACTACTTCAAGTTCCACTTCATCAAGTACGACTACAACTCCAAGGATTCCCATCAAGATGGTGTGGATCCAAAAGAAGAAGAACTAGAGAGTTCTTGAGGGTGACTCCGCCAACATACTTCACTCTTATCATTTTGGCAAGAACAAGTGCAATCAACTTCCACATCTTGCACTAGTTCAAGGAGTCACAAACCCTCTTGTTGGTAAGACAAGGGACAAGGTAACCTAAAAGTTTTCATGGACATCATCTTGTGTGTGCATCACTCTATGTCTATGGATATCCTTGTTTATTCCTTGTGGGAGTAACCCATGTAGGTATTGAAAGTGCAATTCACTCAAATGGATAGCTCCAAGTGATCTACATCAACATTGAACATCCACATCTTCAACATCCACATGAAGTCATCATCGATAAAACACGAGGTTAGTTCATCCCTCTAAGGGGGGATATCACATCTAGGGGGAGATTTACTCTATGACTTGAGCTAAAGCAACTCTAAAGATGTGAACACAACAATGCCTTATGTAAAAGTGGTAACCCCACTTGAGCTTAAACGATGAGTATGACCTATGATCAAGTGTTCTCACTTGACTCCTAAGTCAATATACTCATATATAGATGACCTTGTCATCGCAAATTGCTTGATAGATGCTAGAATTGGTTGTGCATGCCTTGTCACATATTTCATTTGCCATCTTATTGTGTGAGCATGCTGGTTGCATATTTTACTCATTCGAAGACATCCACTTGTTGTTTTGATTGTTTGGTTTTATTTCCTTTTTGCCAAGTGGATGGACAAGAATGCCTAAGAACCTCCTCTAGCTATCTATGCTTTTCTCGTCTCAAACTCTATTCATGCTACATCACAAAATTTGATCACAGATTCGAACCACTCTGTGTGAGGAGCGCTCGGAGTCCCCGATTCGTCATAGACTTAAACTTCCAAAACCTCTTTATGATTCTCGGTCTGACCGATACCCTACTTCGGTCCTACCGAGATCATTAGTTGATCTAGGTTTTCGATCTCGGTGCAACCGATTTGAACCATTCGGTCACACCGAGTTGCAACAACTGTATACAGTTTTGCATCTCGGTGCCACCGAGTTGTTCCACTCGGTCACACCGACAGGGTCGGGCTATATATAGTCACGGGCAAAAATTTGGAAATTTCTCCGAACCCCTTCGCCCGCGCGATAGCCTGCTCTGCCAACTTGGTCTCCGGATCGTCTCCTCGCCGCCAGCCGCCTCCAGTCGCTGGTCTCCGTCGCCGTCAACGGAAATTCAACCCCGCCGTTGCCGCCATAGCGAGTCTCCGCCGAACTAGGGTATGGACTCGATCTTTGTGCTATTCCCCAATCCGATTCTTAGCACATTGTGATCATCATGATTCTTGCCATGTTTGTTAAACTTCTATCCAGTCAATGAACTCGTAGATTAGGTTTAATTCGAAAATTTTAGGGTTAGGTTTCCGCCGAAACCATCTCGGACCCACCGAGTTGAAAAACTCGGTCCCACCGATTTGGCTTATGCCATTGCACAAGTGAGACTCGGTCTGACCGAGAATTACTTATCGGTGTGACCGATCTTGGAACTCTGTGAAACCCTAGCAGTCTCGGTGCCACCGAACTGTGACTCGGTCTGACCAAGTTCACTAGTTTAGGTGCCAAAACTGCTTCGGTATCACCGAGTTTAGAAATTGGTAGATCTGAGATGCTTTCAGTGGGAAACTAAAACTAAGTTTTTGAATTATTCTTTTGCAAAAATCTCTGCATTTTGTGATGCTTATCCACTCTATCTCATCTATAACCTATTCACAAGGTCAGCAGTCAGAGTTTGCATCATGTCAGACCAAAGTGATAGCCAGAACTTGTCAGAGCAGCAAGTGTAGATGAGTGAGGGCACTAGTCCCTTAAGTTCCTCAGATGATGGCAGCAGGAGCACCCCTAGCAATCTGCCTAAAGCTGCCACAAGACAGAGAAAGAAGAGAACCTCAGACTCAGAAGATGAGGATTATGTGGCAGAAGAGGAAGCAACTTCCAAGAGAGTTAAGCCAGCACAGGGCATAAAACCAGGGATGAAAGTCAAAAGGCCAGCAGGCAGGCAGCCTATGTCAAAGGCTAGAGCTTCAACTGAGAAACCCACTCCCATAGAGCCAGTTGCTGCTGAGGGAAAGAAGAGGAAGGAAAGGGTCAAGAAGACCGTAGCCAAAGTGCTTGGAAAGGCTTCCATCATGGAAGATGAGGATGAAGAAGAAGAGGTTGCTGCACCAGCACCTAAGGCACCCAAGCTGATGGGTGATGCCATAAGATCAGGGTCAACTGCTTCTAAGGCCAAGCCAGCTCCAAAGCCAAAGCCAAAGAGGAATACAAGAAGCATCCCAGCTGCTGAGAAGAATAAGGCCCCAGTGCCTGAAGCTACAGAAGAAGAAGAAGAGAATGTTCTGAGAAAGCTCAAGCCCAAGATCCCAGACCACAATGATGCTCATCCTGTGGCTGAGGACATGAAGCTCAGAAGAGACTCAGGGCTGAGGAAGTGGAGAGAAGCAGATCCGTATGCTTCAAGGAGAAGAACTGTTGTTGATTACAGGTTTCACACTAAGGAACAACAAGACTTCTATGAGACAGTTTTGTTGGACAAGAAGCCCATAGTTTGTGACATGAGATGGGTTGATTGGGAGTACATCAAGGACAATGAAGAGCACTATCCTGGAGTGCAAGACAGCTTCAATGCTTGTGGAGTAGCAGACTTTGTTGGGCAGAAGCTCACAAAGTGGAACGAGGAACTTATTATGCAATTCTACTCCACGACACACTTCTATCCAGATGGTAGGATAACTTGGATGTCTGAAGGTACGAGGTACCAATCTACAGTTGCTGAATGGGCTCAGCTGATCAATGCCCCAGAAGAGCAGGAAGATGACTTGGATGTATATGCCAAGAAGAAGATGGACCACAACTCTATGTCCAACATGTACAAGGAAATTCCAAATGAAGCACTTGATACTTTCAAGTTTGGCTCAGTGCATTATCTTCTGTCAGGGCTGCCAACTATCAACTGGATCCTTAGGCACACCTTGTTGCCCAAGTCAGGTGATCACAAGATGATCAGAGGCCACGCGATCAACTTGCTTCATATATTTGATGTGCCACAGAAGTTCAAAGTGATGAGCCTCATGGTAGAGACCATTAAGAGGACAGCAGCTGATCAGAAGAGGAGCTGTGGATATGCCCCACAAATTCAGGAGTTAATCAACTCCAAGATGGGCACAGGCATATACTTATTGGACAAGGAACACCTGCCCATCCGTCCAGATTTTGAAGATAATCAAGTTGTCATGACTGAGAATGAACCATCATCTGCACAAGCACAAGCCAAGAAGGAGAAGGCAAGGAAGGAGAAAGCTGCCAAGATGCCTACTCAAGAGGAGGCATCTGAATATTTCCTGAAAACCAAACAAGAGCAGCTTGGTTACTTGATTGCATCCACCCTGCGGATTGAGCAAGGACTAGCCACCCTAACTCAAAACCAGGCAAGCTTAGAGAGGATCATGGAACAAAAGTTCTATGACTTGGATGTCAAAGTGACAGAGATTCAGACTGCAGTGGAGCAGCTCCAGGATGACATGCAGGAGAGGAGAGGCAAGACTACAACTGATGCCTTTGCCAGAGTGCCACGAGGTCCGAGGTCGTCTGCAGTGCCAGTTGCTGACACCAGAGCCACCACGTCTGCACCAGCTACAGCCTCAATTCCACCAGCTCCAGCGTCCACTTTAGCCTCGACTCCGACCACGTCTACAGAAGGCTTCGTCCTTGGAGTGCTCCGGACTCCACCACCACCTGAAGATCAAGCCTGAGTGTCGACTTAGCACTATGCATTTTCTAGGAACTTTTTGGTAACTTGTTGCCAAAAGGGGGAGAAAAATGTATAGATCATAGGCTTCGAGAGAGAGAGTGTTGCTTTTTTCTCTCTTGCTTTATTTGGTGGTTTTTCGAACTTTGTTTGCTTTTGAGTGCTTGAGATACTATGTCTTTGCTCGTGAGACATTGATGATCATGTGTTTGATCATAAGCTACACTTAATGCTTGGTGAATGCTATTATCTTATCTATCTTATGTGATCATTCACTATTCTTGGTGATGAGTGCATGTATTTCATTCTTATCATTTTAAGTGCTCCACCAAGATGTATGTGACATGGAAGAGTAACCCATGACTCTAACTCCTTGTGCATTTGCAGTCCAAAGCAAATTTTAAATATGCACAAATTTAGGGGGAGATCTTACTTATCACATACTTCTCAAAGCGACGATATATTTCATGCTTATTATCATTTGTCGAAGCTTTGATCTATATGTTGTCATCAATTACCAAAAACGGGGAGATTGAAAGTGCAACTATCCCTAGGTGGTTTTGGTAATTCATAACAACATATAGCTCATTGAGCCAATGCTATTCCAAGATGACTATTTCAGGAAAGCTCAATGATTGGCATGACATGGATGTGAAAGTGGAACCCTCAAAATGCTAAGGACAAAGGATTGGCTCAAGCTCAAAAGCTCAAGACTCTTCATTTTATATTTTAGTGATCCAAGATCACATTGAGTCTTTAGGAAAAGACAATACTATCAAGGAGGGATGAGGTGTTGCTTAATGAGCCTCTTGCTTCATGTGCTTAGTGATATGCTTCAAAACCCTCAACTACTTTCCCATATCCACATATGACCTAAACCCTAAGCCAAACTCGGTCCTACCGATTCTTTCTATCTAGCGCCACCGAGTTTCACTTGTCATAAGCCACTGCCAAACCCTAGCAATTCGGTTCTACCGATAGGGATCTCGGTCTCATTGAGATGGGATTGCAAACTCTTTGTTTCCCTTTTGTAACTTTTCGGTCTCATCGAAAGAGCGAATCGGTCCCACCGAGATTGCAGTGTAAACTCTTTGTTTCCTTTTTGTAACTTTTCGGTCTCACCGAAAGAGCAAATCGGTCCCATCGAGTTTACCTGACCAACTCTCTGGTTAGCTTATTACCAAACTCGGTCTCACCGAGTTTGTGTAATCGGTCTCACCGAGATTATGTTATCCCCAAACCCTAACCATATCGGTCCTACCGAGTTGCATGTCAGTCCCACCGAAAATCTCTAACGGTCACTAGGTTTACCTTTTCGGTCCGACCGAGTTTGTTGATTCGGTCCCACCGAGATTGGAAAACTATGTGTAACGGTTGGATTTTGTGTGGAGGCTATATATACCCCTCCACCTCCTCTTCATTCGAAGAGAGAGCCATCAGAACACATACACAATTCCAACTCATATGTTCTGAGAGAGAACCACCTACTCATGTGTTGAGACCAAGATATTCCATTCCTACCATATGAATCTTGATCTCTAGCCTTCCCCAAGTTGCTTTCCACTCAAACCTTCTTTCCACCAGATCCAAATCCTATGAGAGAGAGTTGAGTGTTGGGGAGACTATCATTTGAAGCACAAGAGCAAGGAGTTCATTACCTACACACCATTTGTTACTTCTTGGAGAGTGGTGTCTCCTAGATTGGCTAGGTGTTACTTGGGAGCCTCTGACAAGATTGTGGAGTTGAACCAAGGAGTTTGTAAGGGCAAGGAGATCGCCTACTTCGTGAAGATCTACCGCTAGTGAGGCAAGTCCTTCGTGGGTGATGGCCATGGTGGGATAGACAAGGTTGCTTCTTCGTGGACCCTTCGTGGGTGGTTGCTTCTTTGTGGACCCTTCGTGGGTGGAGCCCTCCGTGGACTCGCGCAACCATTACCCTTCGTGGGTGGAGCCCTCCGTGGACTCGCGCAACCGTTACCCTTCGTGGGTTGAAGTCTCCATCAACGTGGATGTAGGATAGCACCACCTATCCGAACCACGGGAAAAACATCCGTGTCTCCAATTGCGTTTGAATTCTCCAAACCCTTCCCCTTACATTCTTGCAATTTGCATGCTTTACATTCCGCTGCCAATATACTCTTTGCATGCTTGCTTGAATTGTGTGATGATTGCTTGACTTGTCCTACAATAGCTAAAATCTGCCAAGAACTAAAATTGGGAAAAGTTAAGTTTTTATTTGGTCAAGTAGTCTAATCACCCCCCCTCTAGACATACTTTCGATCCTACAAGGCTCATGCCCGTGTTGAGAGGTGTGAGACCTCTGACAAGTTCTTTAGCCAACAAGATGGAGGAGAATAGCTCAACTAGTGAGCATGTGCTCAGAATGTCTGGATGCTACAATCACTTAAATCAAGTGGGAGTTAAACTTCCAGATAAGATAGTGATTGATAGAGTTCTCTAGCCACTATCACTAAGCTACTAGATCTTCGTGATGAACTATGACATGCAAGGGATGGAGTTGATCCCAGAGCTGTTCGCGGTGCTTAAGACCGCAAAAGGTAGAAATCTAGAAGGAGCATCAAGTGTTGATGGTTTAACAAGACCACTGGTTTCAAGAAGGGCAAGGGCTAGAAGGGAAACTTCATGGATGGCAAACCAGTTGCCGCTCCAGTGAAGGAACCCAAGGTTGAACCCAAACCCGAGACTGAGTGCTTCTATTGTAAGGGGAACGGTCACTGGTAGCGGAATTACCCCAAATGCATGGTAGATAAGAAGGCTGGCAACTTCAAAAAAGTATATACGTGTTATTAATGTGTACCTCACTAGTACTCCTGGTAGCACCTGGATATTGGATACCGGTTCAGTTGCTATTATTGGTGACTTGAAGCAAAAGCTACAGACTAAACGGAGACTGGCTAAGGGCGAGGTGACGATGTGTGTTGGAAGTGTTTCCAAAGTTGATGAGATCACCATCGCACGCTCCATCTGCCTTCGGGATTAGTGTTGAACCTAGATAAATGTTATTAGGTGTCTACGTTGAGCATGAATATGATTAGATCATGTTCATTGCAATACAGTTATTCATTTAAATTAGAGAATAATGGTTATTATGTTTACATGAATGATACCTTTCATGGTCATGCACCCTATGTGAATGGTTCATTGAATCTCGGTCGTGGTAATACACATGTTCACGCCAAAAGATGTAGAGTTAATAATGATAGTACCACTTTCTCGTGGCGCTGCCGCTTAGGTCATATTGGCATAAGATGCATGAAGAAACTCCATGTCGACGGATGTTTGGAGTCACTTGATTTTGAATCACTTGACACATGCGAGCCATGCCTCATGGGCAGGATGACTAAGACCCCGTTTTCAGGTACAATGAAATGGGCAAGTGACTTGTTGGAAATCATGCATGTTGATGCGTGTGATCCAATGAGAATTAAAGCATGCGGTGGATATCGCTATTTTCTCATCTTCACTGACGATTTGGGTAGATATAGGTATATCTATTTAATGATGCACAAGTCTGAAACATTTGAAAAGTTCAAGCAATTTCAGAGTGAAGTTAAGAATCATCATAACAAGAAGATCAAATTCCTACGATCTGATCAATGAGAATATCTGAGTTATGAGTTTGGCAAACACTTAAGACATTGTGGAATTGTTTCACAGTTGAAGCCACCTGGAACACCACTGGATTATGGTGTGTCCGGACGTCGTAATCGAACCTTATGAGATATGGTGCGATCTATGATGTCTCTTACCAATCTACCGTTTTCATTTTGAGGTTATGCGTTAGAGACATCTGCATTCACTTTAGATAGGACACCATCTAAGTCCGTTGATACGACGTCATAAGAACATTGGTTTGGCAAGAAACCAAAGTTGTCGTTTCTTAACGTTTGGGGATGCGATGCTTGGGGCTTCAGCCGGAGAAGCTCAAACCCAAAGCGGACAAACACATCTTCATAGGATACCCAAGGGTGACAGTTGGGTATACCTTCTATCTCAGATCCGAGGGCAAATTGTTTGTCGCAAGGACGGGTCCTTTCTCGAGAAGGAGTTTCTCTTGAAAGAATTGAGTGGGAGGAAGATAGAACTTGATGAGGTTGTCGAACCTTTACTTCAACCAGAGAGTGATGCAACACAAAAAGATGTTTTCTGTGGCGCCTACGTCTGTTGAATAGGAAGTTAATGATAGTGATCATGAAGCTTCGGATCAAGTTGCTATCGAACCTCGTAGGTCGACAAGGATATGTACTACTCCTAAGTGGTACGGTAATCCTGTCTTAGATATCATGTTGTTAGACAACAATGAACCTACGAGCTATGGAGAAGCAATGGTGGGCCCGTATTCCGACAAATGGTTAGAAGCCATGAAATCCGAGATAGGATCCATATATCAGAACGAAGTATGGACTTTGGTGGACTTCCCCGATGATCGGCAAGCCATTGAGATAAATGGATCTTTAAGAAGAAGACGGACGTGGGCGGTAATGTTACCGTCTATGAAGCTCGACTTGTGGGAAAGAGTCTTTTCACAAGTTCAAGGAGTTGACTATGATGAGAATTTCTCACCCGTAGCGATGCTTAAGTCCATCGGAATCATGTTAGCATTAGCTGTATTTTTCGATTATGAAATCTTACAGATGGATGTCAAAACAAGTTTTCTTACCAGTTTTCGTAAGAAAAGTTGTATGTGATACAATAAAAGGTTTTGACAATCCTAAGGATGCTAAAAGGTATGCTGGCTCCAACAATCCTTCTATGGACTAGAGCAAGCATCTCGGAGTCGGAATATATGCTTTGATGGAGTGATCAAAGCTTTTAGGTTTATACAATGTTTGGTAGAAACTTGTATTTACAAGAAAGTGAGTGGGAGCACTACAACATTTCTGATAAGTATATGTGGATGACATATTGTTGATCCGAAATAATGTAGAATTTCTGGAAAGCATAAACAGTTGTTTGAAGGGTGTTTTTCAAAGGAAGACCTGGATAAAGTTGCTTACATACTGGGCATCAAGATCTATAGAGATAGATCAAGACGTCTGATGATACTTTCAAAGAACGCACACCTTGACATGTTTTTGAAGTAATTCAAAATAGATCAGTCAAGGAAGGGGTTCTTACTTGAGTTGTAAGGTGTGAAGTTGAGTAAGACTCAAAGCTTGACCACGACAGAAGAAAGAGGAAGGACGAAGGTCGTCCCCTATGCTCTTGTCATAGGCTCTATACAGTATGCCATGCTGAGTACCACACCTGATGTGTGCCTTGCCACATGTCTGGCAAGAGGGTACAAAGGTGATCTAGGACTGGATCTGCAAATAGCGGTCAAAATTGTCCTTAGAGGAATAAGGAAATGTTTCTCGGTTATGGAGGTGATAAAGAGTTCGACTTAAAGAGTTACGTCGATGCAAGCTTAACACCTATCCAGATAGCTCTGAGTGGAGATACCGGATACGTCTAATGGAGCAATAATTTGGAATAGCTCCAATTGGAACGTGGTAGCAGCATCTACGATATGACATAAAGTTTTGCGAAATACATAGGGATCTGAATATGGCAAGACCCGTTGACTACAACCTCTCTCACAAGCATAACATGATCAAACCCAGAACTCATTGTGTATTAATCACAGAGTGATGTGAACTAGATTAATGACTCTAGTAAACTCTTTGGATGTTGGTCACCTGGCGATGTGACCTGTGAGTGTTAATCACATGGCGATGTGAACTAGATTATTGACTCTAGTGCAAGTGGGAGACTGTTGGAAATATGCCCTAGAGGCAATAATAAATTAGTTATTATTATATTTCATTGTTCATGATAATCGTTTATTATCCATACTAGAATTGTATTGATAGGAAACTCAGATACATGTGTGGATACATAGACAACAACATGTCCCTAGTAAGCCTCTAGTTGACTAGCTCGTTGATCAATAGATGGTTACGGTTTCCTGACCATGGACATTGGATGTCGTTGATAACGGGATCACATCATTAGGAGAATGATGTGATGGACAAGACCCAATCCTAAGCCTAGCACAAGATCGTGTAGTTCGTTTGCTAAAGCTTTTCTAATGTCAAGTATCATTTCCTTAGACCATGAGATTGTGCAACTCCTGGATACCGTAGGAGTGCTTTGGGTGTGCCAAACGTCACAACGTAACTGGGTGGCTATAAAGGTACACTACAGGTATCTCCGAAAGTGTCTGTTGGGTTGGCACGAATCGAGACTGGGATTTGTCACTCCGTGTAAACGGAGAGGTATCTCTGGGCCCACTCGGTAGGACATCATCATAATGTGCACAATGTGACCAAGGAGTTGATCACGGTATGATGTGTTACGGAACGAGTAAAGAGACTTGCCAGTAACGAGATTGAACAAGGTATCGGGATGCCGACGATCGAATCTCGGGCAAGTATCGTACCGCTAGACAAAGGGAATTGTATACGGGATTGATTAAACCCTTGCCATCGTGGTTCATCCGATGAGATCATCGTGGAGCATGTGGGAGCCAACATGGGTATCCAGATCCCGATGTTGGTTATTGACCGGAGAGTCATCTCGGTCATGTCTGCATGTCTCCCGAACCCGTAGGGTCTACACACTTAAGGTTCGGTGACGCTAGGGTTGTTAGGAAGACTTGTATGTGATTACCGAATGTTGTTCGGAGTCCCGGATGAGATCCCGGACGTCACGAGGAGTTCCGGAATGGTCCAGAGGTGAAGATCTATATGTAGGAAGTTGTCATACGGTCACCGAGAAGGTTCGGGGGCATATCGGTATTGTACCGGGGCCACCAGAGGGGTTCCGGGGGTCCACCGGAAGGGGCCACCTCTCTCGGAGGGCCTAATGGGCTGTAGAGGAAAGGGAACCAGCCCTACATGGGCTGGCCGCATCCCCCCCTTGGGCCCATGCGCTTAGGGTTGGGGGGAAACCCTAAAGGGGGTGCCCCCCTTGCTTGGGGGGCAAGCCCCCTCCCCTTGGCCGCCGCCCCCCCTCTAGATCTCATCTAGAGGGGGCCGACCCCCTTCCTCCTCCCCCTATAAATAGAGGGGCAAGGGGAGGGCTGCAGACAACATCCCTGGCGCAACCCCTCCCCTTCCCAACACTTCTCCTCCTCCGCAAGAGCTTGGCGAAGCCCTGCCGGAGTAATGCAGCTCCACCACCACCACGCCGTCATGCTGCTGTTGGAGCCCTCTTCCTCAACCTCTCCCTCCTCCTTGCTGGATCAAGGCGCAGGAGACGTCTCCGTTCCGTACGTGTGTTGAACGCGGAGGTGCTGTCCGTTCGGCGCTAGGATCATCGGTGATTTGGATCACGACGAGTACGACTCCATCTAACCCCGTTCACTTGAACGCTTCCGCTTAGCGATCTACAAGGGTATGTAGATGCACTCCTCTCTCACTTGTTGCTAGATGACTCCATAGATTGATCTTGGTGATGCGTAGAAAATTTTAAAATTCTGCTACGATCCCCAACAACAAATATAATACACATAATCCATATTGTTATGCACTGGCATGTGTGTGTGAAATAAATGGATTATGGCCGCGTACCCAATAAGATGGATATATGTGTGTGTTAGAGAGAGAGAGATAGGGAGAGGGGGAGAGAGAGTGAGGAAGAGAGAGGGAGATAGTATGTGTGTGTGAGGATTTGGTGGTAAAAAAGATCGCCAATGTCACTTAATATGTATGAGAATATTAATATTGAACTCTTAAAGTTAATGTTGCCCCGTTGCAACGCACGGACATTCTTCTAATTACGACTAGGAGTTCTAAATCGGTCGGGATCCGATAAATATAGCGGCGGAGCTGGGGATATATGGGCCGGTTTTTATTTACCGGATCTACACGGGTTGAAACTTTCCCGTTTATTGGCCAGAATTATAAGAGGCGGCGAGCTTATTCAAGATCTGCTATAAATGCTCTTAATCGGGACCTCTTATACCACGCCTTCAGCGCCGCGCAAGAGAACTGGCGCCCGTAGCAGCCTTGCTTGTGCACCAGCTAACTACTATTGCCTATTAACAGCATGAAAGATTTAAAGAATAGAATCATAGACGCGCTATTTATTGCGCATTACACTGTAGTGTTTATATATTTCAATTATTTGAAAATATCTTCACATATTACAGATGGAGTTCATGAGCATGCAAAAAAAGTTCACATATTCAAAAATTAGTTCACCAACTCGAAAAAGTTCATGTATTCAAAAACAGTTCACGAATTCAAAAGAAGTTCATCTATTTTGAAAAATGTTCATCGAATTTGAAAAAATGTTCATCAATTTGAAAAAAGTTCATCAAATTTGGAAAAAGTTCACCTAAATTGAAAAAAGTTCACCGATTTTGAAAATAAGTTCATGTAAATTGAAAAAAGTTCATTGATTTTGATAAAAAGTTCATCGATTTTGTAAATAAAGTTCATCAATTTTAAGAAAAAGTTCACGAGTTTAAAAAAAATTAGTTCATAGATTTAGAGAAGAAGTCCATCTATTTAAAGAAAACAATTACGAATTTCGAAAAAAGAAAGTAAAAAAGGATAGTGAAAAAAGGAAAAGAAAAGAAAAAGGGAAAAAGAAGAACAAATAAATGGATGAAAATATGCTACCTCATCTGTTAAAGTGGTTGAGTTGGTTATACGTCGATACCTGATAGCCCGCGACGCAGGTTTGAATCCTAGCTTGAGTGCCTTTTTGCAGTTTTATCTAGAGTTTAAAAAACAGGAAAAATGTTAGTTGGGCCGAGCCCAGGTAGCGCCGCTGCAGGTGCCGGTTTGCTGATTTTTTGCAGTTTTATCTAGAGTTTAAGAAACAGGAAAAATGGAAATTAGGTCGAGCCCACGTAGAGCCGCTGCAGGTGCCGGTTGCTGAAACAGCTATAACCGACGCCTGCAGCGTCAAATAGGAAATGCCTTCTTCATCCACTTCCCAAGTACAACCCCCAAGCCAACTCCCTCTCATTAATTCTCATTCCCTTTCCCGTAAACTACCAAACACACTATACCAGTACAGTCCGTAAGAACCATATTTTCTTATACGTGATTTTGGTTGTAACGACATAAAAAATTGTGTGGCTATTTAAACAAATCGCATATACGTACAACCAAGTTTTTCAAAAGCCCAAAAGTTTATAGAAAAACGACCAACTTAATGTTTTTTCCTGTAAAAACTCACACTGCACAACCTATTTAGATTAGCACGACATCGGGCGATGGACGTCTACCCATCCTCAAGTTTTTCAAAATCCCAAAAAACTATAGAAAAACGACTAACTTGATGCTTTTTTGGTAAAAACTCGCACTGCACAACTATTTAGGTTAGCACGGCATCAGGCGATGGACATGTCCCCATCATCGGCATATCGTCGTCATCATCTCCATCTTGTTTACTTTTGTGCTCGGACCAAGTGGTCATGGGTGATCGCCGTTGGCAAGCGGCCATGGTCCCAGCCATGACGGTCTATGGCAAGGGAGATCCACCGGCCGGCAACGCCTCACTCAGCTAGGTTGTTGCTTTACTCATCATGAAGCTTATATGCCCAACTCAGCCCCACAGGTCGGCACCGCCTCGCTCGCACATCTCTTATCCACCCTCGCTCAAGGCTTAAGGGCATCTCCATGTTGGGGAACACAGTAATTTCAAAATTTTCCTACAAACACGCAAGATCATGGTGATGCATAGCAACGAGAGGGGAGAGTGTTGTCCACGTACCCTCGTAGACCGTAAGCAAAAGCGTTATGACAACGCGGTTGATGTAGTCGTACGTCTTCACGATCGACCGATCCTAGTACCGAAAGTGCGGCACCTTCGCGATCTGCACACGTTCGGCTCAGTGATGTCCCACGAACTCACGATCCAACAAAGTGTCGAGGGAGAGCTTCGTCAGCACGGCGGCGTGTTGACGGTGATGAGGATGCTACCGGAACAGGGCTTCGCCTAAGCACCGCTATGATATGACCGAGGTGGATTATGGTGGACGGGGGCACCGCACACGGATCAATGATCAACTTGTGTGTCTATGGGGTGCCCCCCTCCCCGTATATAAAGGAGTGGAGGAGGGGGAGGGCCGACCCTCTACTATGGCGCGCCCTGAGAAGTCCTACTCCCACCGGAAGTAGGATTCCCCCCTTTCCATGTAGTAGGAGTAGGAGAGTAGGAAAGGGAAGAGAGAAGAGAAGGAAGGAGGGGGCGCCGCCCCTCCCCCTATTCCAATTTGGACTAGGCCTTGGGGGCGCGCGGCCTGCCCTAGGCAGCCCCTCCCTCTCTCCCCTAAAGCCCATTAGGTCCCATATACTCCCCGGGGGGTTCCGGTAACCCCCCGGTACTCCCGTTAATGTGCGAACTCACTCGAAACCATTCTGATGTCCAAACATAGTCATCCAATATATCGATCTTTATGTCTCGACCATTTCGAGACTCCTCTTCATGCCCGTGATCACACCTGGGACTCCAAACAACCTTCGGTTCATCAAAACACATAAACTCATAATACCGATCGTCACCGAACGTTAAGCGTGCGGACCCTACGGGTTCGCGAACTATGTAGACATGACCGAGACATGTCTCCGGTCAATAACCAATAGCGGAACCTGGATGTTCATATTGGCTCCAACATATTCTACGAAGATCTTTATCGGTCAAACCGCATAACGATATACGTTGTTACCTTTGTCATCGGTATGTTACTTTCCCGAGATTCGATCGTCGGTATCTAAATACCTAGTTCAATCTCGTTACCGGCAAGTCTCTTTACTCGTTCCGTAATGCATCATCCCGCAACTAACTCATTAATCACAATGCTTGCAAGGCTTATAGTGATGTGCATCACCGAGAGGGCCCAGAGATACCTCTCCGATACACGGAGTGACAAATCCTAATCTCGATCTGTGCCAACTCAACAAACATCATCGGAGACACCTGTAGAGCATCTTTATAATCACCCAGTTACGTTGTGACGTTTGATAGCACACAAGGTGTTCCTCCGGTATTCGAGAGTTGCATAATCTCATAGTCTGAGGAACATGTATAAGTCATGAAGAAAGCAGTAGCAATGAAACTGTAACGATCATAATGCTAAGCTAACGAATGAGTCTTGTCCATCACATCATTCTCCTAATGATGTGATCCCGTTCATCAAATGACAACACATGTCTATGGTTAGGAAACATAACCATCTTTGATAAACGAACTAGTCAAGTAGAGGCATACTAGGGGCACTTTGTTATGTCTATGTATTCACACATGTACTAAGTTTCCGGTTAATACAATTCTAGCATGAAATAAACATTTATCATGAAATAAGGAAATAAATAATGACTTTATTATTGCCTCTAGGGCATATTTCCTCCAGTCTCCCACTTGCACTAGATTCAATAATCTAGTTCACATCACCATGTGATTTAACACCAATAGTTCACATCACCATGTGATTAACACCCATAGTTAACATCGCCATGTGACCAACACTCAAAGGGTTTACTAGAGTCAGTAATCTTAGTTCACATCACCATGTGATTAACACCCAAAGAGTACTAAGGTGTGATCATGTTTTGCTTGTGAGAGTAGTTTAGTCAACGGGTCTGCCAAATTCAGATCCGTATGTATTTAGCAAATTTCTATGTCTACAATGCTCTGCACGGAGCTACTTTAGCTAATTTTTCCCACTTTCAATATGTATCTGGATTGTGACTTAGAGTCATCCAGATCGGTGTCAAAGCTTGCATCGATGTAATTCTTTACGACGAACTCTTTATCACCTCCATAACCGAGAAATATTTCCTTAGTCCTCTAAGGATAATTTTGACCGATGTCCAGCGATCCACTCCTAGATCAAAAATTGTACTCCCTTGCCAAACTCAGGGCAGGGTAGTCTGGTACATAGCATGGCATACTTTATAGAACCTATGGCTGAGGCATAGAGAATGACTTTCATTCTCTCTCTATCTTCTGTCGTAGTCGGGCTTCGAGTCTTACTGAACTTCACACCTTGCAACACAGACAAGAACTCTTTCTTTGACTGTTCCATTTTGAAGTACTTCAAAAACTTGCCAAGGTATGTACTAATTGAAAAATATATCAAGCGTTTTGATCTATCTCTATAGATCTTGATGCTCAATATGTAAGTAGCTTCACCGAGGTCTTTCTTTAAAAAACTCCTTTCAAATGCTCCTTTATGCTTTCCAGAAAATTCTACATTATTTCCAATCAACAATATGTCATTCACATATACTTATCAGAAATGCTGTAGTGCTCCCACTCACTTTCTTGTAAATACAGGCTTCACCGCAAGTCTGTATAAAACCATATGCTTTTATTACAATATCAAAGCGTATATTCCAACTCTGAGAGGCTTGCACCAGTCCATAAATGGATCGCCGGAGCTTGCTCACTTTGTTAGCACCTTTAGGATCGACAAAACCTTCTGGTTGCATCATATACAACTCTTCTTTAAGAAATCCATTAATGAATGCATTTTTGACATCCATTTGCCAGATTTCATAAAATGCGGCAACTGCTAACATGATTCAGACAGACTTTTAAGCATCAATACGAGTGAGAAAATCTTATCGTAGTCAACACCTTGACCTTGTCGAAAACATTTTTGCAACAAGTCAAGCTTTGTAGACAGTAATATTACCGCCAGCGTCAGTCTTCTACTTGAAGATCCATTTATTCTCTATGGCCTGCCGATCATCGGGCGAGTCAACCAAAGTCCACACTTTGTTTTCATACATGGATCCCATCACAGATTTCATGGCCTTAAGCCATTTTGCGGAATCTGGGCTCATCATCGCTTTCTCATAGTTCGTAGGTTCGTCATGGTCAAGTAACATGATTTCCAGAACATGATTACCGTACCACTGTGGTGTGGATCTTACTCTGGTTGACCTACGAGGTTCGGTAGTAACTTGATCAGATGTTTCATGATCATCATCATTAGCTTCCTCACTTACTGGTGTAGGAATCACTGGAATTGATTTCAGTGATGAACTACTTTCCAATAAGGGAGAAGGTACAATTACCTCGTCAAGTTCTACTTTCCTCCCACTCACTTCTTTCGAGAGAAACTCCTTCTCTAGAAAGGATCCATTCTTAGCAACGAATATCTATCCTTCGCATTTGTGATAGAAGGTGTACCCAACAGTCTCCTTTGGGTATCCTATGAAGACACATTTCTCCTATTTGGGTTCGAGCTTATCAGGTTGAAGCTTTTTCACATAAGCATCGTAGCCCCAAACTTTAAGAAATGACAACTTGGGTTTCTTGCCAAACCACAGCTCATAAGGTGTCGTCTCAACGGATTTAGATGGTGCCCTATTTAATGTGAATGCAGCCGTCTCTAAAGCATAACCCCAAAACGATAGTGGTAAATCAGTAAGAGACATCATAGATCGCACCATATCTAGTAAAGTACGATTCGGACACACCATTACACTGTAGTGTTCCGGGTGGCGTGAGTTGCGGAACTATTTTGCATTGTTTCAGATGAAGACCAAACTCGTAACTCAAATATTCTCCTCCACAATCAGATCGTAGAAACTTCATTTTGTTGTTATGATGATTTTCCACTTCACTCTGAAATTCTTTGAACTTTTCAAATGTTTCAGACTTATGTTTCATCAAGTAGATATACCCATATCTGCTCAAATCATCTATAAAGGTGAGAAAATAACGATATCCGCCGCGAGCTTCAATGTTCATTGGACCACATACATCAGTATGTATGATTTCCAATAACTCTATTGCTCGCTCCATTGTTCCGGAGAACGGAGTTTTAGTCATCTTGCCCATGAGGCATGGTTCACAAGCACCAAGTGATTCATAATCAAGTGATTTCGAAAGCCCATCAGCATGGAGTTTCTTCATGCGCTTTACACCAATATGACCTAAATGGCAGTGCCACATATAGGTTGCACTATCATTATTAACTTTGCATCTTTTGGTTTCAATATTATGATTATGTGTATCACTACGATTGAGATTCAATAAACCATTCACCTTAGGTGTATGACCACAGAAAGATTTATTCATGTAAACTGAATAACAATTATTCTTTGACTTAAATGAATAACTGTATTGCAATAAACATGATCCAATCATATTATGCTCAACGCAAACACCAAATAACATTTATTTTAGGTTCAACACTAATCCCGAAGGTAAAGGGAGTTTGCGATGGTGATCTTATCAAACTTGGAATTACTTCCAACACACATCATCACCTCGCCCTCAACTAGTCTATGTTCATTTTGTAACTCCTGTTTCAAGTTGCTAATCATAGCAACTGAACCAGTATCAAATACCCATGGGCTACTATGAACACTAGTAAAGTACACATCAATAACATGTATATCATATATACTTTTGTTCACTTTGCCATCCTTCTTATCCGCCAAGTCTTTGGGGCAGTTCCGCTTCCAATGACCATTTCCTTTGCAGTAGAAGCACTCAGTTTCAGGCTTGGGTCTAGCTTTGGGCTTCTTCATGGGAGTGGCAACTTGCTTGCCATTCTTCTTGAAGTTCCCTTTCTTTCCCTTGAACTTTTACTTGAAACTAGTGGTCTTGTCAACCATCAACACTTGATGCTTTTCTTTATTTCTACCTTCGTCGATTTCAGCATCACGAAGAGCTCGGGAATCATTTTCGTCATCCCTTGCATATTATATTTCATCACTAAGTTCTAGTAACTTGGTGATAGTGACTAGAGAACTTTATTAGTTACTATCTTATCTGGAAGATTAACTCCAACTGATTCAAGCAATTGTAGTACCCAGACAATCTGAGCACATACTCATTGGTTGAGCTATTCTCCACCATCTTGCAGGCAACGAACTGTCAGAGGTCTCATACCTCTCGACACGGGCATGAGTATGAAATACCAATTTCAACTCTTAGAACATCTTATATGTTCCATGGCATTCAAAACGTTTTTGAAGTCCCAGTTCTAAGCCATAAAGCATGGTGCACTAAACTATTAAGTAGTCATCATACCAAGCTTTGTCAAATGTTCATAACATGTGCATCTGCTCCTGCAATAGGTCTGTCACCTAGCGGTGCATTAAGGACATAATTATTCTGTGCAGCAATGAGGATAATCCTCAGATCACGGACCAAGTCCGCATCATTGCTACTATCATCTTTCAACTTCTTTTTCTCTAGGAACATATCAAAATTAAACGGGAAGCTATATCGCAAGCTGTTGATCTACAACATAGATATGCAATTACTATCAGGACTAAGTTCGTGATAAATTAAAGTTCAATTAATCATATTACTTAAGAGCTCCCACTTAGATAGACATCCCTCTAATCATCTAAGTGATCACGTGATCCATATCAACTAAACCATGTCCGATCATCACGTGAGATGGAGTAGCTTTCAACGGTGAACATCTCTATGTTGATCATATCTTCTATATGATTCATGCTCGACCTTTCGGTCTCCAGTGTTCTGAGGCCATATATGAATATGCTAGGCTCGTCAAGTTTAACCCGAGTATTCCGCGTGTGCACAACTGGCTTGCACCCGTTGTAGGTGAACGTAGAGCTTATCACACCCAATCATCACGTGGTGTCTCGACACGACGAACTGTAGCAACGGTGCATACTCAGGGAGAACACTTATACCTTGAAATTTAGTGAGAGATCATCTTATAATGCTACCGCCGAACTAAGCAAAATAAGATGCATAAAGGATAAACATCACAGGCAATCAATATAAGTGATATGATATGGCCATCATCATCTTGTGCCTTTGATCTCCATCTCCAAAGCACTGTCATGATCACCATCGTCACTGGCTTGACACCTTGATCTCCATCGAAGCATCATTATAGTCTCGCCAATATTGCTTCTACGACTATCGCTACCGCTTAGTGATAAAGTAAAGCAATTACATGGCGATTGCATTTCATAGAATAAAGAGATAATCATATGGCTCCTGCCAGTTGCTGATAACTGTGTTACAAAACATGATCATCTCATACAATAAAATTTAGCATCATGTCTTGACCATATCACATCACAACATGCCCTGCAAAAACAAGTTAGATGTCCTCTACTTTGTTGTTGCAAGTTTTACGTGGCTGCTACGGGCTGAGTAAGAACCGTTCTTACCTACGCATCAAAAACCACAACGCGGTATAGTGGTTGTTTTTTGATCTTCAGAAAGAACCCTGTTCATTGAATCCGATTCAACTAAAGTTGGAGAAACTGACACCCACTAGCCACCTGTGTGCGAAGCACGTCGGTAGAACCAGTCTCGCGTAAGCGTACGCATAATGTCGGTCTGGGCTGCTTCATCCAACAATACCACCGAATCAAGAATCAACTAGTGACGACAACCAATATGTATATAACCACGCCCACAACTCCTTTGTGTTATACTCGTGCATATAACATCTACGCATAAACCTGGCTGTGATGCCTCGGTTGGGGAACGCGGTAATTTCAAAATTTTCCTACGCACACGCAAGATCATGGTGATGCATAGTAACGAGAGGGGAGAGTGTTGTCCATGTACCCTCGTAGACCGTAAGCGGAAGCATTATGACAACGCGGTTGATGTAGTCGTACGTCTTCATGATCGACCGATCCTAGTACCAAAAGTATGACACGTCCGCGATCTGCACAAGTTCGGCTTGGTGACGTCCCACGAACTCACGATCCAGCAGAGTGTCGAGGGAGAGCTTTGTCAGCACGACGGCATGATGACAGTGATGATGATGCTACTGGAACAGAGCTTCGCCTAAGCACCGCTACAATATGACCGAGGTGGATTATGGTGGAGGGGGACACCGCACATGGATAAAAGATCAATGATCAACTTGTGTGTCTATGGGGTGCCCCCTCCCCATATATAAAGGAGTGGAGGAGGGGGAGGGCCGGCCTCTACTATGGCGCGACCTGGGGAGTCCTACTCCCACCGGGAGTAGGATTCCCCCTTTCCATGTAGTAGGAGTAGGAGAGTAGGAAAGGGAAGAGAGAAGAGAAGGAAGGAGGGGGCGCCGCCCCTCCCCCCTAGTCCAATTCGGACTAGGCCTTGGGGGGGGGGGGGTGCGGCCTGCCCTAGGCAGCCCCTCCCTCTCTCCCCTAAGAGCATGTCTAGTAGAGCCCTTAAACCCTCGAAAAACAAAAATAACTGTTTTTTACGGATTGGGCAAAAAACACGTAGACTAGAACCCCTTGACCCTTAAACCCTTAAAAAATTTAAGGATTGGACCTACAAACCCCCTCCCAACCTGTAGAAGTGAGAATTGGGGGGGGGCAAAATCTACCCCAACCCTCACTTCGATCCGGCCACGCACGGGGGAAATTTCCCGTCCCCAACCTCCTCCCGCGCCTTCCCCGAGCCGCCGCCGCTATCCCGCCCCCGCGCCGACCGGAGCCGCCTCCGGCCGCATCTTGGGCCGCCGCCGCCATCCTGCCCCGAGCTCCTCCACCGCCGTCGGCCGCATCTCGGGCCGCCGCCGCCCCGAGCTCCTCCACCGCTGCCCCGAGCTCCTCCACTGCCGCCCCCGAGCTCCTCCACCGCCCCGAGCTCGTCCACACAGTCAGCCTCCTCCACCACGAGCCGTCTAAGGTGAGCTCCCCTGCTCCTCCTCCCTTTGTCTCCACACTGTCGGCCTCCTCCACAGCGAGCTCCGGCCGGCCCTATTTCCTGTATTTTTGTTACAAAGCAACACTACATTTTTTGTTTTGTGTTGTGTAGATGGATGCGTTGTCCGATGATTCTGGTTGGTCGTCATCGGACGATTCGTACATTGAGGACTTGCTTCAAGACGATGACGTCGAGATGATGGGCCTCCTCCTCGATGTGCAAGAGTTTGAAGACCGCGTGAAGTTGATGGATCAGAGGAGAGGGTCGAATATGGGGCGAGTCACCATCTACCAGAACCGCTGTCTCGGACACGAACATTTGATGCGAGACTACTTCGTGGAGGTACCGACATACCCACCTCACCTCTTCCGGAGAAGGTACTGAATGCGCCGTAGTTTGTCCAAAGGCATGGCAAGGAATGTATTGCGGTAAAAGTTGTGATGCTACCATTGTGCTTGAGACCGTGGCATCGGAGGACACATGGATTTGGCATGCATTTTTTGGTTTGCCGGGAACACTCAATGATATCAATGTGCTCAATAGATCTCCTTTGTTCAAAAGATTAGTTTCTGGGGATGCTCCAACTTGCAACTACGAAATAATGGAGAATGAGTACTCAATGGGATACTATCTCACCGATGGAATTTATCCCGATTGGGCAACTCTTGTGAAGTCCATCAAGGAGAAAAATGGGGTGCCCTTAACCAGAAAAGAGGCTCATTTCACCAAGGCACAAGAGGCAGCCCGCAAGGATATTGAGAGAGCTTTCGGTGTTTTGCAAGCAAGATTTGCCATAGTTCGGGGTCCAGCTCGTTTTTGGGACAAAAAAACCTTGGAGAACATCATGAAATGTTGTGTGATTCTACACAACATGATCATCGAGGATGAGAGAGGGTTAAAACTGCCTTGTTTCTATGACAATGTTGGTACTCGTGTGCAACCGGAAAGAAACCCTTGTCGCGTACAAGCTTTTCTTGAAGCACATCGTCAGATTGAGGATGCAAACACTCATGGTCAGCTCCGGGATGATCTAGTAGAGCACCAGTGGCAGTTGGCTGGGCGGCGCCAAGGCCCATGATCTACCTTTGTTTACTTTTCTATGTCCTATTTGATTCGAACAATTATTATATTTTGCTTCAAAACATTGTTGTAATAAATTGAATGATTATTATGTGTTTGAAAGTACTATTCGGTGTTATTGAGATGATGAAAATTGTGATATGTCAAATGACAATTTTAAGGGTTGGGGTTGGGGCAAAGACTAGAACCCTCAAACCCAACCCTTATAATGGAATATTCCGTTATAAGGGTTGGGTTTGAGGGTTCTAGTCTTTGCCCCTGTTTTTCAACCCTTAAAAGTCTCAAAAATGGCCAATTCTCAACCCTTAAAACTAGTTTTAGATTTAAGGGTTTGAGGGCTCTACTAGACATGCTCTAAAGCCCATTAGGGCCCATATACTCCCCGGGGGATTCCGGTAACCCCCCGGTACTCCGGTTAATGCCCGAACTCACTCGGAACCATTCGATGTCCAAACATAGTCATCCAATATATCGATCTTTATGGCTCGACCATTTCGAGACTTCTCATCATGCATGTGATCACATCCAGGACTCCAAACAACCTTCGGTTCATCAAAGCACATAAACTCATAATACCGATCGTCACCGAACGTTAAGCATGCGGACCCTACGGGTTTGAGAACTATGTAGACATGACCGAGACATGTCTCCGGTCAATAACCAATAGCGGAACCTGGATGTTCATATTGGCTCCCACATATTCTACGAAGATCTTTATCGGTCAAACCGCATAACGATATACGTTGTTCCCTTTGTCATGGGTATGTTACTTGCCCGAGATTCAATCGTCGGTATCTAAATACCTAGCTAGTTCAATCTCATTACCGGCAAGTCTCTTTACTCGTTCCGTAATGCATCATCCCATAACTAACTCATTAGTCACAATGCTTACAAGGCTTATAGTGATGTGCATCATCGAGAGGGCCCAGAGATACCTCTCCGATACACGGGGTGACAAATCCTAATCTCGATCTATGCCAACTCAACAAACACCATCGGAGACACCTATAGAGCATCTTTATAATCACCCAGTTACGTTGTGACATTTGATAGCACACAAGGTGTTCCTCCGGTATTCGGGAGTTGCATAATCTCATAGTCCGAGGAACATGTATAAGTCATGAAGAAAGTGCTACCTCTTGAGCACTGCGTTGGTTTTCCCTTGAAGAGGAAATGGTGATGCAGCAAAGTAGCGTAAGTATTTCCCTCAGTTTTTGAGAACCAAGGTATCAATCCAGTAGGAGGCCACACACAAGTCCCTCGTACCTACACAAACAAATAAGAACCTCACAACCAACGCGATAAAGGGGTTGTCAATCCCTTCACAGTCACTTACGAGAGTGAGATCTGATAGAGATGATAAGATAAATATTTTTGGTATTTTTATGATAAAGAGTAAAAGTAAAGATTGCAAAATAAAAGGTAATGGAAAAAGCTTGTTGACGGAAGATTAATATGATGGAGAATAGACCCGGGGGCCATAGGCTTCACTAGTGGCTTCTCTCAAGATAACATAAGTATTACGGTGGGTGAACAAATTACTGTCGAGCAATTGATAGAAAAGCGAATAACTATGAGAATATCTAGGCATGATCATGTATATAGGCATCACATCCGCGACAAGTAGACCGACTCCTGCCTGCATCTACTACTATTACTCCACACATCAACCGCTATCCAGCATGCATCTAGAGTATTAAGTTCATAAGAACAGAGTAACACATTAGGTAAGATGACATGATGTAGAGGGATAAACTCAAGCAATATGTTATAAACCCAATCTTTTTATCCTCGATGGCAACAATACAATACGTGTCATTTCCCTTTCTGTCACTGGGATCGAGCACCGCAAGATTGAACCCAAAGCTAAGCACTTCTCCCATTGCAAGAAAGATCAATCTAGTAGGCCAAACCAAAATGATAATTCGAAGAGACTTGCAAAGATAACCAATCATGCATAAAATATTTCAGAGAAGAATCAAATATTGTTCATAGATAGACTTGATCATAAACCCACAATTCATCGGATCTCGACAAACACACCGCAAAAAGAGTTACATCGAATAGATCTCCAAGAAGATCTATGAGAACTTTGTATTGAGATTCAAAGAGAGAGAAGAAGCCATCTAGCTAATAACTATGGACCCGAAGGTCTGAAGTAAACTACTCACACATCATCGGAGGGGCCATGGAGTTGATGTAGAGGCGCTCCGTGATCGATGCCCCCTTTGGCGGAGCTTCGGAAAAGTCCCCGAGATGAGATCTCTTGGGTACAGAAGGTTGTGGCGGTGGAAATAGGGTTTTGTGGTGCTCCTGGATGTTTTCAGGGTATATGAGTATATATAGGAGGAAGAAGTAGGTCGGTTGAGCCATGAGGAGCCCACGAGGGGGGAGGGCATGCCCCCTGCCTCGTGGACACCTTGTTTGTTTCTTGACGTCCACTCCAAGTCCTTTGGATCACGTTTGTTCCAAAAATCACGTCCCCGAAGGTTTCATTCCATTTGGATTCCGTTTGATATTCCTTTTCTGCGAAACACTGAAATAGGCAAAAAACAACAATTTGCACTGGGCCTTGGGTTAATAGGTTAGTCCCAAAAATAATATAAAAGTGTAAAATAAAGCCCATTAACATCCAAAACAGATAATATAATAGCATGGAACAATAAAAAATTATAGATACGTTGGAGACGTATCAAGCATCCCCAAGCTTAATTCCTGCTCGTCCTCGAGTAGGTAAATGTTAAAAAACAGAATTTTTGATGTGGAATGCTACCTAACATAATTCTCAATGTAATTCTCTTTATTGTGGCATGAATTTCAGATCCGAAAGATTCAAGACAAAAGTCTAATATTGACATAAAAATAGTAATACTTCAAGCATACTAACTAAGCAATTATGTTTTCTCAAAATAACATGGCAAAAGAATGTTCATCCCTACAAAATCATATGGTTTGGTCATGCTCCATTTTTGTCACACAAGAATGCTCTCATCATGCACAACCCCGATGAGAAGCCAAGCAATTGTTTAACACTTTAGCAATCTCAAACTTTTTTCAACTTTCACGCAATACATGAGCGTGAGCCATGGATATAGCACTATGGGTGGAATAGAATATGATGATGGGGGTTATGTGGAGAAGACAAAAAAGGAGAAAGTCTCACATTGACGCGACTAATCAATGGGCTAGGGAGATGCCCATCAATTGATGTCAATGTAAGGAGTAGGGATTGCCATGCAATAGATGCACTAGGGCTATAAATGTATGAAAGCTCAACAAAAGAAACTAAGTGGGTGTGCATCCAACTTGCTTGCTCACGAAGACCTAGGGCATTTGAGGAAGCCCATTGTTGGAATATACAAGCCAAGTTCTATAATAAAAAATTCCCACTAGTATACGAAAGTGACAAAACAAGATACTCTCTATCATAAAGATCATCGTGCTACTTTGAAGAACAAGTGTGTAAAAAAGGATAGTAGCATTGCCCCTTTTTTGGGGGCCTTTTTTTTATTTGGCCTTTCTTTTTTTAATTTGGGACAATGCTCTATTAATGATGATCATCACACTTATATTTATTTACAACTCAATGATTACAACTCGATACTAGAACAAAGTATGACTCTATATGAATGCCTCCGGCGGTGTACTGATAACCCACAAGTATAGGGGATCGCAACAGTTTTTGAGGGTAGAGTATTCAACCCAAATTTATTGATTCGACACAAGGGGAGCCAAAGAATATTTTCAAGTATTAGCAGCTGAGTTGTCAATTCAACCACACATGGAAACTTAATATCTGCAGCAAAGTATTTAGTAGCAAAGTAATATGATAATAGTGGTAATGGTAGCAAAAGGTAATGATAGCAAAGGTAATGTTTTTGGTATTCTGTAGTGATTGTAACAATAGCAACGAAAAAATAAATAAGTGGAGAACAATACATGGAAAGCTCGTAGGCAACGGATCGGTGATAGAGAATTATGTCGGATGTGGTTCATCATGTAACATTCGTAACCTAGGGTGACACAGAACTAGCTCCAATTCATCAATGTAATGTAGGCATGTATACCGAATATAGTCAAACGTGCTTATGGAAAAGAACTTGCATGCCATCTTTTGTCCTACCCTCCCATGGCAGCGGGGTCCTAGCGAAAACTGAGGGATATTAAGGCCTCCTTTTAATAGAGTACCGGACCAAAGCATTAACACATAGTGAATACATGAACTCCTCAAACTACTGTCATCACCAGGAGCGGTCCCAATTATTGTCACTTCGGGGTTGCCGAATCATAACACATAGTAGGTGACTATAGACTTGCAAGATAGGATCAAGAACTCACATATATTCATGAAAACATAATAGGTTCAGATCTAAAATCATGGCACTCGGGCCCTAGTGACAAGCATTAAGCATAGCAAAGTCATAGCAACATCAATCTCAGAACATAGTGGATACTAGGGACCAAACCCTAAAAAAACTAACTCGATTACATGATAAATCTCATCCAACCCATCACTATCCAGCAAGCCTACAATGGAATTACTCACGCACGACAGTGAGCATCATGAAATTGGTGATGGAGGATGGTTGATGATGACGATGGCGACGGATTCCCCTCTCCGGAGCCCCGAACAGACTCCAGATCAGCCCTCCCGAGAGGTTTTAGGGCCTGGCGGTGGCTCCGTATCGTAAAACATGATGAATCCTTCTCCTTTATTTTTTCTCCCAGAAAGTGAATATATAGAGTTGGAGTTGAGGTTGGAGGAGCTCCAGGGGGCCCACGAGGTAGGGGGCGCACCCAGGGGGGCAGGCGCGCCCCCACCCTCGTGGCTAGGGTGTGGCCCCCTGGCCTTGATCTTTTGCCAGTATTTTTTATTATTTCCAACAGTACGCTCCGTGGAGTTTCAGGTCATTCCGAGAACTTTTGTTTATGCACATAAATAACACCATGGCAATTCTGCTGAAAACAGCGTCAGTCTGGGTTAGTTCCATTTAAATCATGCAAGTTAGAGTCCAAAACAAGGGCAAAAGTGTTTGGAAAAGTAGATACGACGTAGACATATCAACTCCCCGATGCTTAAACCTTTGCTTGTCCTCAAGCAATTCAGTTGACAAACTGAAAGTGATAAAGAAAAACTTTTACAAACTCTATTTGCTCTTGTTGTTGTAAATATGTAAAGCCAGCATTCAAGTTTTCAGCAAAGGTTATAGACTAACCATATTCACAATAATGCATAGGTCTCATGTTACTCATATCAATGGCATAATCAACTAGCGAGAAATAATAATAAATCTCGGATGACAACACTTTTTCAAAACAATCATAATATGATATAACAAGATGGTATCTCGCTAGCCCTTTCTAAGACTGCAAAACATAAATGCAGAGCACCTTTAAAGATCAAGGACTGACTAGACATTGTAATTCATGGTAAAAGAGATCCAGTCAAGTCATACTCAATGTAAACTAACAGTAATGAATGCAAATGACAACAGTGCTCTCCAACTGGTGCTTTTTAATAAGAGAATGATGACTCAACATAAAAGTAAATAGCTAGGCCCTTTGCAGAGGGAAGCAGGGATTTGTAGAGGTGCCAGAGCTCGGTTTTAAAATAGATATGAATAATGTTTTGAGCGGTATACTTTCATTGTCAACATAACAACCTAGAGATGGCGATATCTTCCATGCTACACACATTATAGGCGGTTTCAAAATAGAATGGTAAAGTTTATACTCCCCCTCCACCAACAAGCATCAATCCATGGCTTGCTTGAAACAATGAGTGCCTCCAACTAACAAGAGTCCTAGGGGGAGTTCTGTTTGCAATTATTTTGATTTAGTTTGCATAAAACATGGGAGTGGGCATCCCGGTGACCAGCCATTTTCTCGTGAGTGAGGAGCGAGTCCACTCCTCTTGAGAATAACCCGCCTAACATGGAAGATACAGACAACCCTAGCTGATACATGAGCTATTCGAGCATACAAAACAGAATGTTTATTTGAAGGTTTAGAGTTTGGCACATACAAATTTACTTGGAACGGCAGGTAGATACCGTATGTAGGTAGGTATGGTGGACTCATATGGAACAACTTTGGGGTTTATGGAATTGGATGCACAAGCAGTATTCCCGCTTAGTACAAGTGAAGGCTAGCAAAAGACTGGGAAGCGACCAGCTAGAGAGCGACAACAGTCATGAACATGCATTAAAATTAATCAACACCAAATGCAATCATGAGTAGGATATAATGCACCATGAACATAAATATCGTAGAGGCTATGTTGATTTTGTTTCAACTACATGCGTGAACATGTGCCAAGTCAAGCCACTCAAATCATTCAAAAGAGGATACCACCCTATCATACCACATCACAACCATTTTAATAGCATGTTGGCATGCAAGGCAAACCATTATAAGCTCCTAGCTAATTAAGCATGGCATAAGCAACTATAATCTCTAATTGTCATTCCAAACATGTTTATTCATAATAGGCTGAATCAGGAATGATGAACTAATCATATTTACAAAAACAAGAGAGGTCGAGTTCATACCAGCTTCTCTCATCTCAGTCAGTCCATCATATATCGTCATAATTTCCTTTCACTTGCATGACCGAACGATGTGGATAATAATTATAGTGCACGTGCATTGGACTAAGCTGGAATCTGCAAGCATTTAATAAACAGGAGAAGACAAGGCAATATGGGCTCTTTTGTCAGATCAACAATAATGTATATAAGAGCCACTTCAACAATTTAACTATGGTCTTCTCCTATCGACCCCCAAAGAAAAGAAAAGAAAAGAAAAGAAACTATTTACACAGGAAAGCTCCCAACAAGCAAAAGAAGAACATGAAATATTTTTGGGTTTTCTTTTTCATTACTACTACAAGCATGGAAATTAAAACTAGCTAAAAGCTACAACTAATTTTTTTGGGTTTTTCTTAAGATTTACCAAACACACAAGAAGAAAGCATAAAAAGAGAAAATAAATTAGCATGGATGATACAATGAAAAAGTATGAGCACCGACATCTAGCAATGAGTGTGTGATACGTCTCCAACGTATCTATAATTTTTGATTGCTCCATGCTATATTATCTACTGTTTTGGACTATATTGGGCTTTATTTTCCACTTTTATATTATTTTTGGGACTAACCTATTAACTGGAGGCCCAGCCCAGAATTGCTGTTTTTTTGCCTATTTCAGTGTTTCGGAGAAACAAAATATCAAACGGAGTCCAAACGGAATAAAATCTTCGGGAACGTGATTTTCTCACCGAACGTGATCCAGGAGACTTGGACCCTACTCCAATGAGTCAAAGAGGAGGTCACGAGGGTGGGGTGAGCCCCCTGCCTCGTGGGCCCCTCGGTGCTCCACCGACGTACTCCTTCCTCCTATATATACATACGTACCCCCAAACGATCAGAACAGGAGCCAAAAACCTAATTCCACCGCCGCAACTTTCTGTATCCACGAGATCCCATCTTGGGGCCTGTTCCGGAGCTCCGCCGGAAGAGGTTCGTCATCACGGAGGGCTTCTACATCATCCTAGCCCCTCCGATGAAGTGTGAGTAGTTTACCTTAGACCTTCGGGTCCATAGTTAGTAGCTAGATGGCTTCTTCTCTCTTTTTGGATCTCAATACAAAGTTCTCCCCCTCTCTTGTGGAGATCTATTCGATGTAATCTTGTTTTTGCGGTGTGTTTGTTGAGACCGATGAATTGTGGGTTTATGATCAAGTCTATCTATGAATAATATTTGAATCTTCTCTGAATTCTTTTATGTATGATTGGTTATCTTTGCAAGTCTCTTCGAATTATCCGTTTGGTTTGGCCAACTAGATTGGTAGTTCTTGCCATGGGAGAAGTGCTTAGCTTTGGGTTCGATCTTGCGGTGTCCTTTCCCAGTGACAGAAGGGGCAGCAAGGCACGTATTGCATCGTTGCCATCGAGGATAACAAGATGGGGTTTATTTCATATTGCATGAATTTATCTCTCTACATCATGTCATCTTGCTTAAGGCGTTACTCTGTTTTTAACTTAATACTCTAGATGCATGCTGGATAGCGGTCTATGAGTGGAGTAATAGTAGTAGATGCAGAATCGTTTTGGTCTACTTGTGACGGACGTGATGCCTATATACATGATCATGCCTAGATATTCTCATAACTATGCTCAATTCTGTCAATTGCTCAACAGTAATTTGTTCACCCACCGTAGAATACTTATGCTCTTGAGAGAAGCCACTAGTGAAACCTATGGCCCCCGGGTCTATTCTCATCATATCAATCTCCATCACTTTAATCTCGCTTTGCTTTTTACTGCTTTTACTTTTTACTTTGCATCTTTATACCAAAAATATTATATCTATCAGATCTCACTCTCGTAAGTGATCATGAAGGGATTGACAACCCCTAATCGCGTTGGTTGTGAGTAGCTATCGTTTTGTGCAGGACTGCAGGTACGAGGGACTTGAGCGTGGCCTCCTACTGGATTGATACCTTGGTTCTCAAAAACTGAGGGAAATACTTACGCTACTATGCTGCGTCATCCCTTCCTCTTCGGGGAAAACCAACACAAGCTCAAGATGTAGCAAGAAGGATTTCTGGCGCCGTTGCCGGGGAGTCTACGCAAAAAGTCAACATACCAAGTACCCATCACAATCCCTATCTCTCGCATTACATTATTTGCCATTTGCCTCTCGTTTTCCTCTCCCCCACTTCACCCTTGCCATTTTATTCGCCCTCTCTCTCTCTCTCTATCCTCCATCTCTATTTGCCTCTTTTGCCCGCTTGCTTTTTGTTTGCTCGTGTGTTAGATTGCTTGTTTGTCGTGATGGCTCAAGATAATACCAAATTGTGTGACTTCGCCAATACCAATAATAATGATTTCCTTAGCACTCCGATTGCTCCTCTTGCTAATACTGAATCTTGTGAAATCAATGCTGCTTTGTTGAATCTTGTTATGAAAGATCAATTCGCCGGCCTTCCTAGTGAAGATGCCGCTACTCATCTGAATAGCTTCGTTGATTTATGTGATATGCAAACGAAAAAAGATGTCGATAATGATGTCGTTAAATTGAAGCTATTTCCTTTTTCGCTTAGAGATCGTGCTAAAGCTTGGTTTTCGTCTTTGCCTAAGAATAGTATTGATTCTTGGAACAAGTGCAAAGATGCTTTTATCTCTAAGTATTTCCCTCCCGCTAAGATCATCTCTCTTAGAAACGATATTATGAATTTTAAGCAACTTGATCATGAACATGTTGCACAAGCTTGGGAGAGAATGAAATTAATGATACGTAATTGCCCTACTCATGGTTTGAATTTGTGGATGATTATACAAAATTTTATGCCGGATTGAATTTTGCTTCTAGAAATCTTTTAGATTCGGCCGCGGGAGGCACTTTTATGGAAATCACTTTAGGAGATGCTACTAAACTCCTAGATAATATTATGGTTAATTATTCTCAATGGCATACTGAAAGATCTTCTAATAAAAAAGTGCATGCGATAGAAGAAATCAATGTTTTGAGTGGAAAGATGGATGAACTTATGAAATTATTTGCTACTAAGAGTGTTTCTTCTGATCCTAATGATATGCCTTTGTCTACTTTGATTGAGAATAACAATGAATCTATGGATGTGAATTTTGTTGGTAGGAATAATTTTGGTAACAACGCTTATAGAGGGAATTTTAATCCTAGGCCATATCCTAGTAATCCTTCTAATAATTATGGGAATTCCTACAACAACTCTTATGGAAATTATAATAAGATGCCCTCTGAATTTGAGAATAGTGTTAAAGAATTTATGAATTCACAAAAGAATTTTAATGCTTTGCTTGAAGAGAAATTGCTTAAAGTTGATGATTTGGCTAGGAACGTTGATAGAATTTCTCTTGAGGTTGATTCTTTAAAGCTTAGATCTATTCCTCCTAAGCATGATATCAATGAGTCTCTCAAAGCCATGAGAATTTCCATTGATGAGTGCAAGGAAAGAACCGCTAGGATGCGTGCTTCCAAAGATGCCTTTATTAAAGCGTGTTCTTCCAATTCCTATGAAAATCAAGATGAAGATCTAAAAGTTATTGATGTGTCCCCTATTAAATCTTTGTTTTGCAATATGAATCTTGATGAAACTGAATATGATCTTCCTTTACCTAGAAGGCGTTCTAAAAATTCGGAGTATTTAGATCTTAATGATGAAATTGATGAAAGTGGGATTGAAAGAAATAAAAATCTAGATGTTGCTAAACCCACTATATTGGATTTCAAGGAATTTAATTATGAAAGTTGCTCTTTAATTGATTGTATTTCCTTGTTGCAATCCGTGCTAAATTCTCCACATGCTTATAGTCAAAATAAAGCCTTCACCGAACATATTGTTGATGCCTTGATGCAATCTTATGAAGAAAAACTTGAGTTGAAAGTTTCTATCCCTAGAAAACTCTATGATGAGTGGGAACCAACTATTAAAATTAAAATTAAAGATCATGAGTTTTATGCTTTGTGTGATTTGGGTGCTAGTGTCTCCACTATTCCCAAAACTTTGTGTGATTTGCTAGATTTCCGCAATTTTGATGATTGCTCTCTAAACTTGCATCTTGCGGATTCTACTATTAAGAAACCTATGGGAAGGATTAATGATGTTCTTATTGTTGCAAATAGGAATTATGTGCCCGTAGATTTCATTGTTCTTGATATAGATTGCAATCCTTCTTGCCCTATTATTCTTGGTAGACCTTTCCTTAGAACGGCTGGTGCGATTATTGATATGAAGGAGGGAATATTAGATTTCAATTTCCATTAAAAAAGGGCATGGAACACTTTCCAAGAAAGAAAATAAAATTACCATATGAAACTATCATGAGAGCCACTTATGGATTGCCTACCAAAGATGGCAATACCTAGATCTATCCTCGCTTTTATGCCTAGCTAGGGGCGTTAAACGATAGCGCTTGTTGGGAGGCAACCCAATTTTATTTTTATTCCTTGCTTTTTGCTCCTGCTTAGTAATAAATAAATTATTTAGACTCTGTTTTGGTTGTGTTTTTTGTGTTTAATTAGTGTTTGTGCCAAGTAGAACCGTTGGGAAGACTTGGGGAAAGTCTTGTTGAACTTGCTGTAAAAAACAGAAACTTTAGCGCTCACGAGAACTGCTGTCATTTTTATTTGAAGAGTGATATTTAGTTAATTATTTTTGCAGATGATTAATAGATAAATTCCTCACGTCGAGCAATTTATTTTAGAATTTTTGGGGTTCCAGATCTTGCGCTAGCTACAGATTACTACAGACTGTTCTGTTTTTGACAGATTCTGTTTTTCGTGTGTTGTTTGCTTATTTTGATGAATCTATGGTTAGTAAAATAGTTTATAATCCATAGAGAAGTTGGAATACAGTAGGTTTAACACCAATATAAATAAATAATGAGTTCATTACAGTACCTTGAAGTGGTCTTTTGTTTTCTTTCGCTAACGGAGCTCACGAGTTTTCTATTTTGAGTTTTGTGTTGTGTGAAGTTTTCAAGTTTTGGGTGAATTCTTTTGATGGATCATGGAACAAGGAGTGGAAAGAGCCTAAGCTTGGGGATGCCCATGGTACCCCCAAGATAATCCAAGGACACCAAAAAGTCAAAGCTTGGGGATGCCCCGGAAGGCATCCCTTCTTTCGTCCCCTCCCATCGGTAATTTACTTGGAGCTATATTTTTATTCACCAACATGATATGTGTTTTGCTTGGAGCGTCTTGTATTATTTGTTTCTTTGTGTCTTAGTATACCACAATCATCCTTGCTGTACACACCTTTTGAGAGAGCCATACATGAATTAAAATTTGATAGAATACTCTATGTGCTTCACTTATATCTTTTGAGCTAAGTAGTTTTGCTCTATGTGCTTCACTTATATCTTTTGAGCTAGTTAATTTTGCTCTATGTGCTTCACTTAGATCTTTAGAGCACGGTGGTGGATTTGTTTTAAAGAAACTATTGATCTCTCATGCTTCACTTAAATTATTTTGAGAGTCTCTTAATAGCATGGTAATTTGCTTAATAATAATATGCTTGGTATTCAAGATTTGTGAAACTTTCTTTTGAGTGTGTTGAATACTAAGAAAAGATTGAAGCTTGATAATTGTTTTGAGATATGGAGGTTATAATATTAAAGTCATGCTAGTTGAGTAGTTGTGAATTTAAAGAATACTTGTGTTAAAGTTTGTGATTCCCGTAGCATGCACGTATGGTGAACCGTTATGTGATGAAGTCGGAGCATGATTTATTTATTGATTGTATTCCTTATGAGTGGCGGTCGGGGACGAGCGATGGTCTTTTCCTACCAATCTATCCCCCTAGGAGCATGCACGTAATACTTTGCTTTGATAACTTCTAGATTTTTGCAATAAGTATATGAGTTCTTTATGACTAATGTTGAGTCCATGGATCATACGCACTCTCACCCTTCCACCTTTGCTAGCCTCTCTAATACCGCACACCTTTCGCCGGTATCATACACCTACCATATACCTTCCTCAAAACAGCCACCATACCTACCTATTATGGCATTTCCATAGCCATTCCGAGATATATTGCCATGCAACTTTCCACCATCTAGCTCATCATGACACATTCATCATTGTCATATTGCTTAGCATGATCATGTAGTTGACATAGTATTTGTGGTAAAGCCACCGTTCATAATTTCTTCATACTTGTCACTCTTGATTCATTGCATATCCCGGTACACCACCGGAGTCATCCATATAGAGTCATACTTTGTCTTAGAATCGAGTTGTAATCATTGAGTTGTATATAAATAAAAGTGTGATGATCATCATTTAATAGAGCATTGTCCCAAAAAAATAGAAAGGCCAAAGAAAAAAAAGAAGGCCCCCCAAAAAGAGAAAATAAATAAAAAGGGGCAATGCTACTATCCTTTTACCACACTTGTGCTTCAAAGTAGCACCATGATCTTCATAGTAGAGAGTCTCTCATGTTACCACTTTCATATACTAGTGGGAATTTTACATTATAGAACTTGGCTTGTATATTCCAATGATGGGCCTCCTCAAGTGCCCTAGGTCTTCGTGAGCAAGCAAGTTGGATGCACACCCACTAGTTTCTTTTGTTGAGCTTTCATACATTTATAGCTCTAGTGCATCCGTTGCATGGCAATCCCTACTCACTCACATTGATATCTATTGATGGGCATCTCCATAGCCCGTTGATACGCCTAGTTGATGTGAGACTATCTTCCCTCCTTTTTGTCTTCTCCACAACCACCATTCTATTCCACCTATAGTGCTATATCCATGGCTCACGCTCATGTATTGCGTGAAGATTGAAAAAGTTTTGAAAAAGTTAGAGTATGAAACAATTGCTTGGCTTGTCATCGGGGTTGTGCATGATTTAAATACTTTGTGTGGTGAAGATGAGCATAGCCAGACTATATGATTTTGTAGGGATAACTTTCTTTGGCCATGTTATTTTGAGAAGACATAATTGCTTTGTTAGTATGCTTGAAGTATTATTATTTTTATGTCAATATAAACTTTTGTCTTGAATCTTTCTAATCTGAATATTCATATCACAATTAAGAAGATTTGCATTGAAATTATGCCAAGTAGCACTCCGCATCAAAAATTCTCTTTTTATCATTTACCTACTCGAGGACGAGCAAGAATTAAGCTTGGGGATGCCTAATACGTCTCCAACGTATCTATAATTTTTGATTGCTCCATGCTATATTATCTACTGTTTTGGACTATATTGGGCTTTATTTTCTACTTTTATATTATTTTTGGGACTAACCTATTAACCGGAGGCCCAACCCAAAATTGCTGTTTTTTTGCCTATTTCAGTGTTTCGGAGAAACAGAATATCAAACGGAGTCCAAACGGAATAAAATCTTCGGGAACGTGATTTTCTCACCGAACGTGATCCAGGAGACTTGGACCCTATTCCAAGGAGTCAAAGAGGAGATCACGAGGGTGGGGGCACGCCCCCCTAGGGTGAGCCCCCTGCCTCATGGGCCCCTTGGTGCTCCACCGATGTACTCCTTCCTCCTATATATACATACGTACCCCCAAACGATCAGAACAGGAGCCAAAAACCTAATTCCACCGCCGCAACTTTCTGTATCCACGAGATCCCATCTTGGGGCATGTTCTGGAGCTCCACCGGAAGAGGGCCGTCATCACGGAGGGCTTCTACATCATCCTAGCCCCTCTGATGAAGTGTGAGTAGTTTACCTCAGACCTTCGGGTCCATAGTTAGTAGCTAGATGGCTTCTTCTCTCTTTTTGGATCTCAATACAAAGTTCTCCCCCTCTCTCGTGGAGACCTATTCGATGTAATCTTCTTTTTGCGGTGTGTTTGTTGAGACCGATGAATTGTAGGTTTATGATCAAGTCTATCTATGAATAATATTTGAATCTTCTCTGAATTCTTTTATGTATGATTGGTTATCTTTGCAAGTCTCTTCGAATTATCCATTTGGTTTGGCCAACTAGATTGGTAGTTCTTGCCATGGGAGAAGTGCTTAGCTTTGGGTTCAATCTTGCAGTGTCCTTTCCCAGTGACAGAAGGGGCAGCAAGGCACATATTGCATCGTTGCCATCGAGGATAACAAGATGGGGTTTATTTCATATTGCATGAATTTATCTCTCTACATAATGTCATCTTGCTTAAGGCATTACTCTATTTTTAACTTAATACTCTAGATGCATGCTGGACAGCGGTCGATGAGTGGAGTAATAGTAGTAGATGCAGAATCGTTTCGTCTACTTGTCACGGACGTGATGCCTATATACATGATCATGCCTAGATATTCTCATAACTATGCTCAATTCTATCAATTGCTCAACAATAATTTGTTCACCCACCGTAGAATACTTATGCTCTTGAGAGAAGCCACTAGTGAAACCTATGGCCCCCGGGTCTATTCTCATCATATCAATCTCCATCACTTTAATCTTGCTTTGCTTTTTTACTTTGCTTTTACTTTTTACTTTGCATCTTTATACCAAAAATACCAAAAATATTATATCTATCAGATCTCACTCTCGTAAGTGACCGTGAAGGGATTGACAACCCCTAATCGCGTTGGTTGCGAGTAGCTATCGTTTTGTGCAGGTACGAGGGACTTGAGCGTGGCCTCCTACTGGATTGATACCTTGGTTCTCAAAAACTGAGGGAAATACTTACGCTACTCTGCTGCATCATCCCTTCCTCTTCGGGGAAAACCAACGCAAGCTCAAGACGTAGCAGTTTTTTTTGAACATGAATGTAATGTCGGTGAGAAATACGCACTCCCCAAGCTTAGTGCTTTTGGCGCTAAGTTGGTCTAATTCAGCGGATGGCCTGGCAGATATCAAAGTTGGTAGTTTGGGTCGTACTGAGGATGCAAACAGTCATTGCATCGTGGGCTGCATGCTTAGGTGATATCTCAGCCTCCTTTACTCTCTGATCCTCCTAGTTATAACATATTCCCCTTTCCTGGAATCAACTGAAGTATAAGCAGGGGCGACATGAAGTCGTCGTCTATAAAGATTAGTCGTTCTAGTAATGGCCATTCCTCTAAAACTTGTTGACACTAGCTCATAACAAAAAGCAGGGGCAACTCAATATCATCCTCACGTATGGTTATACCAAGAAAATTAGCTATGCGGGTTGCATAAATTCCACCAAAGAAATCTCCATTAAATCTATTAAGATGTAACCTACGTGCAACAATGGCTCCCAAATTATAAGATTTATCTCCTAACAGCACTCCTAAGAACACTAAGGTCAGGGACACACATGTGACATGCTTCATCTTTACTGTTAATGCATCTACCTATGAAGAGAGCAAAATAATGTATAGCAGGAAAGTGAATGCTCCCTATGGTAGCTTGTGCTATATCTCTAGATTTCCGCACAGTTATACTACTAAGAAAATCTCTAAATTCAGATTTGCGAGGTTCACTAGTACTACCCCATTGTGGAAGTTTGCAAGCAGTGGTAAAGTCCTCTAAGTCCATAGTGTAAGAATTTTCATAAAGATCAAACATGACAGTTTGAGAATTAAGTGAAGATGAAAATTCAAACCTCCTCACAAAGAATCTAGTGAGATAGTGGTACTGACGGCATTTTTCTTCCTCGAAGCTCACAAGATCAGCGTTATGCAAATATGCATTAAATTCTTCCTTAATTCCTTCTCGACCCATGAAGTCCTGTGAAGGCCATTCACAAGGCCACACTGGAGCATCCCTTGGTGGCTCATCATCAGCATCACGCATTGCAAGCCTGGGTCCTTGTTTCCTTGAAGAACCACCTTGGTACATTTTCCTAAACATATTTCTTCCCCTAAAAAATTTCTGAAATTTTAGTAACTTCAAAATAAAAGTGAACCAAACTCAACAAAATTGATAGCAACTACTCCTACAAGTGGCTAGACCTATATCATGCATCAAAACTACTTGGAACCATATAAATTTGACATGCAAGCTCAAGAACATGGTCACCTAGGCAGCACAAATTTGCAATGAATAAAGCACTAGAACAAAAACTAATTGGACCAATGGAGGAGTCACATACCAAGGAAATCCCCCAACAGTTTTGTGAGAGGTGCTTTGAGCAAGGAGATCGAAAATGGAGCGAAATAATCTAGAACTCTGTTGAGCTGGTGGTGTTGTTGTGAGAGAAGAGTGTGTGGTGCAGGAATAGTGGGGAGCACCGTGGGCCCACGAGGTAGGGCGCGCCAGGGGAGTGGCGCGCCCTCACCTCGTGGCCAGGTGGATGCTCCCTGCTGTGTCTCAGTGCCAAATATTCTAGAATTGAAATCATATTAAAATTTCAGGATGTTGAGACTTTTATTTTCGGGGTATTTTATATTGCACGATAATTCAGGTAACAGACATGAAAATACTATTTTTATTATTTAATATAATAACATAAAGTAAAAGGGGGACAGGAGAGTTGTGTTTCTAATTCATTCATATCATAATGCATCAAAAGGAATCATTAACTAGCGTTGATCAAGTTTGTTACAAACTCATTCCGACATAATGAATCGAAGAGAATTTTCGAAAACGACTAGTGTACCTCAATCGGGATATGCACATCCCTGATACGTCTCCGTCGTATCTACTTTTCCAAACACTTTTGCCCTTGTTTTGGACTCTAACTTGCATGATTTGAATGGAACTAACCCGGACTGACGCTGTTTCCAGCAGAATTACCATGGTGTTATTTATGTGTAGAAACAAACGTTCTCGGAATGACCTGAAACTTCACGGAGCAACTTTTTGGAAAATATAAAAAATACCTACAAAAGATGAAGGACAGGGGCCCACCACCTGTCCACGACGGTGGGGGCGCGCCCCCTACCTCGTGGGCCCCCTGGAGCTTCTCCGACTCCAACTCCAACTCCATATATTGTGTTTCGGGAAGAAAAAAATCAGAAAGAAGAATTCATCGCGTTTTACGATACGGAGCCACCGCCAAGCCCTAAAACCTCTCGGGAGGGCTGATCTGGAGTCCGTTTGGGGCTCCGGAGAGGGGAATCCGTCGCCATCGTGATCATCAACCATCCTCCATCACCAATTTCATGATGCTCACCGCCGTGCGTGAGTAATTCCATCATAGGCTTGCTGGACGGTGATGGGTTGGATGGGATCTATCATGTAATCGAGTTAGTTTTGTTAGGGTTTGATCCCTAATATCCACTATGTTCTGAGATTGATGTTGCTATGACTTTGCTATGCTTAATGCTTGTCACCAGGGCCCGAGTGCCATGATTTCAGATCTGAACCTATTATGTTTTCATCAATATATGAGAGTTCTTGATCCTATCTTGCAAGTCTATAGTCACCTATTATGTGTTATGATCCGTTAACCCCGAAGTGACAATAATCGGGATACTTACCGGTGATGACCGTAGTTTGAGGAGTTCATGTATTCACTATGTGTTAATGCTTTGTTCCGGTACTCTATTAAAAGGAGGCCTTAATATCCCTTAGTTTCCGTAAGGACCCCGCTGCCACGGGAGGGTAGGACAAAAGATGTCATGCAAGTTCTTTTCCATAAGCACGTATGACTATATTCGGAATACATGCCTACATTACATTGATGAACTGGAGCTAGTTCTGTGTCACCCTAGGTTATGACTGTTACATGATGAACCGCATCCGGCATAATTCTCCATCACCGATCCATTGCCTACGAGCTTTCCATATATTGTTCTTCGCTTATTTACTTTTCCGTTGCTATTGCTATCATCACTACAAAATACCAAAAACATTACTTTTACTACTGTTACCTTTTGCTACCGTTACCACTACTATCATATTACTTTGCTACTAAATACTTTGCTGCAGATACTAAGTTCCAGGTGTGGTTGAATTGACAAATTAGCTTCTAATACTTGAGAGTATTCTTTGGCTCCCCTTGTGTCCAAACAATAAATTTGGGTTGAATACTTTACCCTCGAAAACTGTTGCGATCCCCTATACTTGTGGGTTATCAAGACTATTTTCTGGCGCCGTTGCCGGGGAGCATAGCTCTATTCTTTGAGTCACTTGGGATTTATATCTGCTTATCATTATGAAGAACTTGAAAGATCCAAGAACCAAGATTTATCCCTCAACTACGAGGGGAGGTAAGGAACTGCCATCTAGCTCTGCACTTGATTCACCTTCTGTTTTGAGTAAGCTTGCGGCACCTAAACCCGCTTCTGCTATTCGTTCTGATATGTCGCATGTTATTGATGATGCCACTTCTGCTATACATGATACTTATGATGAAACTACTTCTATGCTTGATACTACTGTGCCACTTGGTGAATTTCTTGATGAACAACTTGCTAGGGCTAGAGAGATTGAAAATATTGAATCTGATAATACTGATGAAATTGATGATGAAGACTTGCCTGTTATTCCTGAGGGTTATGTTTTTGATAAAGAAGCTTCTTTAGCTATTTTAGCTTGCAAAGATAGATACGAACTCAAGAGGTTATTAGCTAAATGGAATAAGCAATCTCTAAATGCTAGAATGAAACCTGACCCTGCTTTTGCTACTTCACCTATCTGTGTTACCGATAAGGATTATGAATTCTCTGTTGATCCTGATATAATTACTTTGGTTGAATCTGATCCTTTTCATGGCTATGAATCTGAAACTGTTGTGGCACATCTTACTAAATTAAATGATATAGCCACCCTGTTCACTAATGATGAGAGAACTCGTTACTTTTATATCCTTAAAATATTTCCGTTCTCATTAAAGGGTGATGCTAAGATATGGTTTAATTCTCTTGATCCTGGTTGTGTGCGTAGTCCCCAGGATATGATTTATTACTTCTCTGCTAAATATTTCCCTGCTCATAAGAAACAAGCTGCTTTAAGGGATATATATAATTTTGTGCAAATTGAAGAAGAGAGTCTCCCACAAGCTTGGGGGAGGCTTCTCCAATTACTTAATGCTTTGCCTGATCATCCTCTTAAGAAAAATGAAATACTTGATATCTTTTATAATGGACTAACCGATGCCTCCAGAGATTACCTGGATAGTTGTGCTGGTTCTGTTTTCAGGGAAAGAACACCGGATGAAGCTGAAATTCTATTGAATAATATGTTGACAAATGAAAATAATTGGACACCTCCGGAGCCAATTCCTGAGCCTATTCCTAAACCAACTCCGAAGAAGAGGGGTATTCTATTTCTCAGTCCTGAAGATATGCAAGAGGCAAAGAAATCTATGAAAGAAAAAGGTATTAAAGCTGAAGATGTTAAGAATTTACCTCCTATTGAAGAAATACATGGTCTTAATTTACCGCCTGTTGAAGAAACATATGATCTTAATCCTTACCTATTGAAGAAACTCATGGTCTTGATAACCCGACACAGGTAGTAAAGGTAAATTCTCTCTATAGATATGATAAAGCTGAAATCCCATTTACTAAGTTTGCTAGCCCATGCTTAGATGAGTTTGATAAATTTATGGCTAAGCAAGAAGATTTTAATGCTTATTTTGGTAGACAATTGAAATACAATTCAAATATGCTTGAACACTTGGGTGATTATATGGCTAATGTCAAAGGTGAACTTAAACTTATTAGTAAACATGCTTCTATGGTTACCACTCAAGTAGAACAAGTACTTAAAGCTCAAAATGATTTGCTCAATGAATTGAATAGTAAGAATAATGATAATGCTGTTAGAGTTATGACTAGAGGTGGTAGAATGACTCAGGAACCTTTGTATCCTGAAGGCCACCCTAAGAGAATTGAGCAAGATTCTCAGAGAAATAATATAGATGCACCTAGTCCTTCTAAAAGGAAGAAAAAGAAAAATGATAGGACTTTGCATGCTTCTAGTGAACCTATTACTGAAACACCTGAGAATCCAAATGATATTTCTATTTCTGATGCTGAAACACAATCTGGTAATGAACCTGAAACTAGTGATAATGTTAATGATAATGTTCATGATGATGCTCAACCTAGTAATGATAATGATATAGAAATTGAACCTGCTGTTGATCTTGATAACCCACAATCAAAGAATCAACGTTATGATAAGAAAGACTTTGTTGCTAGGAAACATGGTAAAGAAAGAGAACCATGGGTTCAGAAACCCATGCCTTTTCCTCCCAAACCATCCAAGAAAAAGGATGATGAGGATTTTGAGCGCTTTGCTGAAATGATTAGACCTATCTTTTTGCGTATGCGATTAACTGATATGCTCAAAATGAATCCTTATGCTAAGTATATGAAAGATATTGTTACAAATAAAAGAAAGATACCGGAAGCTGAAATTTCCACCATGCTTGCTAATTATACTTTTAAGGGTGGAATACCAAAGAAACTTGGAGATCCAGGAGTACCCACTATACCATGCTCCATTAAAAGAAACTATGTTAAAACTGCTTTATGTGATCTTGGAGCCGGTGTTAGTGTTATGCCTCTCTCTTTATATCATAGACTTGATTTGAATAAGTTGACACCTACTGAAATATCTTTGCAAATGGCTGATAAATCAACTGCTATACCTGTCGGTATTTGTGAGGATGTGCCTGTTGTAGTTGCAAACGTTACTATTTTAACGGACTTTGTTATTCTTGATATTCCCGAGGACGATAGTATGTCTATTATTCTTGGAAGACCCTTTTTGAATACTGCAGGGGCTGTTATTGATTGCACTAAAGGCAATGTCACTTTTCATGTTAATGGTAATGAGCATACGGTACACTTTCCGAGGAAACAACCTCAAGTTCATAGTATCAACTCTATTGGAAAAATTCCATCGATTATATTTGGAGGTTTTGAATTTCCTCTTCCTACTGTCAAGAAGAAATATGATATTCTTATTATTGGGGATGTGCATATCCCCGTTGAGGTAACATAGTGTTATTCGAAATTTCTCCGGTTCCATGTTATTCGGAATGAGATCAACCTTGTTAGTGGATTCCTTTTGATGAGCATGAGATGGATGAAACTAGAAGGCACAACCTTTGTACCCCACTTTTACTTTCTGTTATTTATATTAAATAAAATAAAAATAGTATTTTTCTGTCTGTTATCTGATTATCCATGCAATATAAAAATACCCCGAAAATAAAAGTTCTCCAAATGCCCTGAAATTTAAATATGATTTTTTCTGGAATATTTGAGAATATTTGGCACTGAGAACATAGCAGGGGGTCAACCACCTGCCCACGAGGGTGGAGGGCGCGCCCTACCCCCTGGGCGCGCCCCCTGCCTCGTGGGCCCATGGTGGCCCTCCTCCACTTATCCTTTCACCCACACACTCCTTCTTCCTCCCCCAAACACGAATAACCAGCTCAAACCCGAGTCCAAGCTCGTTTTGCTGCCATTTTCGATCTCCTTGCTCAAAGCACCTCTCACAAAACTGCTTGGGGAGATTGTTCCTTGGTATGTGACTCCTCCATTGGTCCAATTAGTTTTTGTTCTAGTGCTTTATTCATTGCAAATTTTTGCTGCTTAGGTGACCCTGTTCTTGAGCTTGCATGTCAAATTTATATGGTCAAAAGTAGTTTTGATGCATGATATAGGCCCTAGGCACTTGTAGGAGTAGTTGCTATCAATATTATTGAGTTTGGTTTACTTTTATTTTGAAGTTACTAAAAATTTCAGAATTTTTCAGAGGAAGAAAAATGCATAGGAAAATGTTCCAAGGTGGTCCCTCAAGGAAGCAAGGACCCAGGCTTGCAATGCGTGATGCTGATGAAGAGCCACCAAGAGACGCTCCAGTGCGTCCTTGTGAGTGGCCTTCTGAAAATTTTATGGATCGAGCAGGAATTAAGGAAGAATTCAACGCATATTTGCGTAACGCCGATCTTGTGAGCTTCGAGGAAGAGAAGTGCAGCCAGTATCACAATCTCACTAGTACCTTTGTGAGGAGGTTTGAATTTTCATCTTCACGTAATTCTCCAACTGTCCTGTTTGATCTTTATGAAAATTCTTATACTATGGACTTAGAGGATTTTACCACTGCTTGCAAACTTCCACAATGGGGTAGTATAAGGGATCCTCGCAAATCTGAATTTAGAGATTTTCTTGCTAGCATAACTGTGGGAGAATCTAGAGATATAACACAAGCTACCATAGGGAGCATTCACTTTCCTGCTATACATTATTTTGCTCTCTTCATAGGTAGATGCATTAATGGTAAAGATGAGGCATGTCACATGTGTGTCCCTGACCTCAGTATTCTTAGGAGTGCTGTGTTAGGAGATAAATCTTATAATTTGGGAGCCATTGTTGCACGTAGGTTGCATCTTAATAGATTTAATGGAGATTTCTTTGGAGGAATTTATGCAACCCGCATAGCTAATTTTCTTGGTGTAGCCATACGCGAAGATGATATTGAATTACCACCTGCTTACCTAGACTTTAATGCTATGGTTCACCACCAGTTTGTCGAGAGGAATGAATCACCTCTCCAGTATTGACTAATCTTTGACAGATGTCGTGCTGTCCATATTACTCTCCCTGCTCCTGCCTTCTTTGATCATCAGGCAAAAGGAAGATATGTTATTACCAGAGAGGAGGCAGATGAGTACGAGAGGAGAGCGGAGGCCGCTTGTCGCCACGCTGCAGCTCAGGAGGCGATAGCCGCTGCATCTCAGTACAACCCCAACTATTATTATGGATATCCGCCAGGCCAGCCGTGGCCATAGACCAACTTAGGCCAAAAGCCTAAGCTTGGGGGAGTACGTATTTCCCACCGACATTACATTTATGTTCACACACTCATTGCTAGATGTCGGAGCTCATACTTTTCATTGTATCATCCATGCTAGTTTATTTTCTTTTTTATGCTTTCTTTTTGTGTGTTTAATAAACCTTAAGAAAAACCAAAAAAATTAGTTGTAGCTTTTAATTAGTTTACTTTCCATGCTTGTAGTAGTAATTAAAAAGAAAACCCAAAAAGATTTCCTGTTCTTCTTTTGCTTGTTGGGAGCTTTCCCGTGTAAATAGTTTTATTTCTTTTCTTTTCTTTGGGGGTCGATAGGAGAAGACCATAATTAAATTGTTGAAGTGGCTCTTATATGCATTATTGTTGATCTGACAAAAGAGCCCATATTGCCTTGTCTTCTCCTGTTTATTGAATGCTTGCAGATTCCAGCTTAGTCCAATGCACGTGCACTATTATTATTATTCACATCGTTCGGTCGTGCAAGTGAAAGGCAATTATGATGATATATGATGGACTGACTGAGATGAGAAAAGCTGGTATGAACTCGACCTCTTTTGTTTTTGTAAATATGATTAGTTCATCGTTCCTGATTCAGCCTATTATGAATAAACATGTTTGCAATGACAACTAGAGATCATAGTTTCTTGTGCCATGCTTGATTAGCTATGAGTTATAATGGTTTACCTTGCGTGCCAACATGCTATTAAAATGGTTATGATGTGGTATGATAGGGTGGTATCCTCCTCTGAATGATTTAAGTGACTTGACTTGGCACATGTTCACGCATGTAGTTGAAACAAAATCAACATAGCCTTCACGATATTTATGTTCATGGTGGATTATATCCTACTCATGCTTGCATTCGGTGTTGATTAATTTTAATGCATGTTCATGACTGTTGTCGCTCTCTAGCTGGTCGCTTCCCAGTCTTTTGCTAGCCTTCACCTGTACTAAGCGGGAATACTGCTTGTGCATCCAATCCCTTAAACCCCAAAGTTATTCCACATGAGTCCACTATACCTACCTATATACGGTATCTACCTGCCGTTCCAAGTAAATTTGTATGTGCCAAACTCTAAACCTTCAAATAAATATCCTGTTTTGTATGCTCGAATAGCTCATGTATCAACTAGGGCTGTCCGTATCTTCCATGTTAGGCGGGTTATTCTCAAGAGGAGTGGACTCCGCTCCTCACTCACGAGATAAATGGCTGGTCACCGGGATGCCCAGTCCCATGCTTTATGCAAACTAAATCAAAATAATTGCAAACAAAACTCCCCCTGGGACTCTTGTTAGTTGGAGGCACTCGTTGTTTCGAGCAAGCCATGGATTGATGCTTGTTGGTGGAAGGGGGAGTATAAACTTTACCATTCTGTTTGGGAACCGCCTATAATGTGTGTAGCATGGAAGATATCGCCATCTCTTGGTTGTTATGTTGACAATGAAAGTATACCGCTCAAAATATTATTCACCTCTATTTCAAAACCGAGCTCTGGCACCTCTACAAATCCCTGCTTCCCTCTGCGAAGGGCCTATCTATTTACTTTTATGCTGAGTCATCATCCTCTTATTAAAAAGCACCAGTTGGAGAGCACCACTGTCATTTGCATTCATTACTGTTAGTTTACATTGAGTATGACTTGACTGGATCTCTTTTACCATGAATTACAATGTCTAGTCAGTCCTTGGTCTTTAAAGGTGCTCTGCATTTATGTTTTGCGGTCTCAGAAAGGGCTAGCGAGATACCATCTTGTTATATCATATTATGATTGTTTTGAGAAAGTGTTGTCATCCGAGATTTATTATTATTGCTCGCTAGTTGATTATGCTATTGATATGAGTAAACTTGAGACCTAAGCGTTATTGCGAATGTGGTTAGTTATAATCTTTGCTGAAAACTTGAATGCTGGCTTTACATATTTACAACAACAAGAGCAAACAGAGTTTGTAAAAGTTTTTCTTTATCACTTTCAGTTTATCAACTGAATTGCTTGAGGACAAGCAAAGGTTTAAGCTTGGGGGAGTTGATACGTCTCCGTCGTATCTACTTTTCCAAACACTTTTGCCCTTGTTTTGGACTCTAACTTGCATGATTTGAATGGAACTAACCCGGACTGACGCTGTTTTCAGCAGAATTACCATGGTGTTATTTATGTGCAGAAACAAACGTTCTCGGAATGACCTGAAACTTCACGGAGCAACTTTTTGGAAAATATAAAAAATACCTGCAAAAGATGAAGGCCAGGGGGCCCACCACCTGTCCACGAGGGTGGGGGGCGCGCCCCCTACCTCATGGGCCCTGGAGCTCCTCCGACTCCAACTCCAAGTCTATATATTGTGTTTCGTGGAGAAAAAAAATCAGAGAGAAGAATTCATCATGTTTTACGATACGGAGCCGCCGCCAAGCCCTAAAACCTCTCGGGAGGGCTGATCTGGAGTCCGTTCGGGGCTCCGGAGAGGGGAATCCATCGCCATCGTCATCATCAACCATCCTCCATCACCAATTTCATGATGCTCACCGCCGTGCGTGAGTAATTCCATCGTAGGCTTGCTGGACGGTGATGGGTTGGATGGGATCTATCATGTAATCGAGTTAGTTTTGTTAGGGTTTGATCCCTAGTATCCACTATGTTCTGAGATTGATGTTGCTATGACTTTGTATGCTTAATGCTTGTCACTAGGGCCCGAGTGCCATGATTTCAGATCTGAACCTATTATGTTTTCATCAATATATGAGAGTTCTTGATCCTATGTTGCAAGTCTATAGTCACCTATTATGTGTTATGATCCGTTAACCCCGGAGTGACAATAATCGGGATACTTACGGGTGATGACCGTAGTTTGAGGAGTTCATGTATTCACTATGTGTTAATGCTTTGTTCCGGTACTCTATTAAAAGGAGGCCTTAATATCCCTTAGTTTCTGTAAGGACCCCGCTGCCACGGGAGGGTAGGACAAAAGATGTCATGCAAGTTCATTTCCATAAGCACGTATGACTATATTCGGAATACATGCCTACATTACAGTGATGAACTGGAGCTAGTTCTATGTCACCCTAGGTTATGACCGTTACATGATGAACCACATCCGGCATAATTCTCCATCACCAATCCATTGCCTATGAGCTTTCCATATATTGTTCTTCGCTTATTTACTTTTCCGTTGCTATTGCTATCATCACTACAAAATACCAAAAACATTACTTTTACTACCGTTACCTTTTGCTACCGTTACCACTACTATCATATTACTTTGCTACTAAATACTTTGCTGCAGATACTAAGTTTCCAGGTGTGGTCGAAATACAACTCAACTGCTAATACTTGAGAGTATTCTTTGGCTCCCCTTGTGTCGAATCAATAAATTTGGGTTGAATACTTTACCCTCGAAAACTGTTGCGATCCCCCTATACTTGCGGGTTATCAATCCCCAACAATAAGAATATCATATTTCTTCTGGACGGTAGGAAGAGGAAATTCAAAACCTCCAAAAATAATTGATGGAATTTTTCCAATAGAATTTATACTGTGGAGTTGAGGCTGTTTCCTTGGAAAGTGTACCGTATGCTCATTACCATTAACATGAAAAGTGACAGTGCCTTTGTTGCAATCAATAACAGCCCCTGCAGTATTCAAAAAGGGTCTTCCAAGAATAATAGACATACTATCGTCCTCGGGAATATCAAGAATAACAAAGTCCGTTAAAATAGTAACGTTTGCAACCACAACAGGCACATCTCACAAATACCGACAGGTATAGCAGTTGATTTATCAGCCATTTGCAAAGATATTTCAGTAGGTGTCAACTTATTCAAATCAAGTCTACGATATAAAGAGAGAGGCATAAGACTAACACCGGCTCCAAGATCACATAAAGCAGTTTTAACATAGTTTCTTTTAATGGAGCATGGTATAGTGGGTACTCCTGGATCTCCAAGTTTCTTTGGTATTCCACCCTTAAAAGTATAATTAGCAAGCATGGTGGAAATTTCAGCTTCCGGTATCTTTCTTTTATTAGTAACAATTTCATTCATGTACTTAGCATAAGGATTCATTTTAAGCATATCAGTTAATCACATACGCAAAAAGATAGGTCTAATCATTTCAGCAAAGCGCTCAAAATCCTCATCATCCTTTTTCTTGGATGGTTTGGGAGGAAAAGGCATGGGTTTCTGAACCCATGGTTCTCTTTATTTACCATGTTTCCTAGCAACAAAGTCTCTCTTATCATAACATTGATTCTTTGATTGTGGGCTATCAAGATCAACAATAGGTTCAATTTCTATATCATTATCATTGCTAGGTTGAGCATCAATATGAACATTATCATTAACATTATCACTAGTTTCAGGTTCATTACTAGATTGTGTTTCAGCATCAGAAATATAAATATCATTTGGATTCTCAAGTGTTTCTGTAATAGGTTCACTAGAAGCATGCAAAGTCCTATCATTCTTCTTTTTCTTCCTTTTAGAAGGACTAGGTGCATCTATATTATTTCTCTGAGAATCTTGCTCAATTCTCTTAGGCCTTCAGGATACAAAGGTTCCTGAGTCATTTTACCAGTTCTAGTAGCCACTCTAACAGCAAAATGATTATTCTTACTATTCAATTCATTGAGCAAATCATTTTGAGCTTTAAGTACTTGTTCTACTTGAGTGGTAACCATAGAAGCATGTTTACTAATAAGTTTAAGTTCACCTTTGACATTAGCTATATAATCACCCAAGTGTTCAAGCATATCAACACTGCGTTTTAATTCTCTACCAAAATAAGCATTGAAGTCTTCTTGCTTAACCATAAATTTATCAAACTCATCTAAGCATGGGCTAGCAAACTTAGTAAATGGGATTTCAGCTTTATCATATCTATAGAGAGGATTTACCTTTACTACCTGTGTCGGGTTATCAAGACCATGTATTTCTTCAATAGGAGATGGATTAAAATTATGCATTTCTTCGATAGGCGGTAAATTGAGACCATGTATTTCTTCAATAGGAGGTAAATTCTTAACATCTTCAGCTTTAATACCCTTTTATTTCATGGATTTCTTTGCCTCTTGCATATCTTCAGGATTGAGAAATAGAACACCTCTCTTCTTCGGAGTTGGTTTAGGAATAGGCTCAGGAAGTGTCCAATTATTTTCATTAGTCAACATATTATTTAATAGAATATCAGCTTCATCCGCCATTCTTTCCCTGAAAACAGAACCAACACAACTATCTAGGTAATCTCTGGAGGCATTGGTTAGTCCATTATAAAAGATATCAAGTATTTCATTTTTCTTAAGAGGATGATCAGGCAAAGCATTAAGTAATTGGAGAAGCCTCCCCCAAGCTTGTGGGAGACTCTCTTCTTCAATTTGCACAAAATTATATATATCCCTTAAGGCCACTTGTTTCTTATGAGCAGGGAAATATTTAGTAGAGAAGTAATAAATCATATCTTGGGGACTACGCACACAACCAAGATCAAGAGAATTAAACCATATCTTAGCATCACCCTTTAATGAGAACAGGAATATTCTAAGGATATAAAAGTAACAAGTTCTCTCATCATTAGTGAACAGGGTAGCTATATCATTTAATTTAGTAAGATGTGCCACAACAGTTTCAGATTCATAGCCATAAAAAGGATCAAATTCAACCAAAGTAATTATATCAGGATCAACAGAGAATTCATATCCTTATCAGTAACACAGATAGCTGAAGTAGCAAAAGCAGGGTCAGGTTTCATTCTAGCATTAAGGGATTGCCGCTTCCATTTAGCTAATAACCTCTTTAGATCATATCTATCATTGCAAGCTAAAATAGCTCTAGTAGCTTCTTCATCCATAACATAACCCTCAGGAACAACATGCAATTCATATTTATTAGGGGGAGAGTCTTCATCATCACTTTCGTCAATATTATCAGTTTCAATAATTTCATTCTCACTAGCCCTAGCAAGTTGTTCATCAAGAAATTCACCAAGTGGCATAGTAGTATCAAGCATAGAAGTAGTTTCATCATAAGTATCATGCATAGCAGAAGTGGCATCATCAACAACATGTGACATATCAGAATGAATGGCAGAAGCAGGTTTAGGTGTCGCAAGCTTACTCAAAATAGAAGGTGAATCAAGTGCAGAGCTAGATGGCAGTTCCTTACCTCCCCTCATAGTTGAGGGATAAACCTTGGTTCTTGGATCTTTCAAGTTCTTCATAATGATAAGCAGCGATAAATCCCAAGTGACTCAAAGAATAGAGCTATGCTCCCCAGCAACGGCTTGAGAAAATAGTCTTGATAACCCAAAAGTATAGGGGATTGCAATAGTTTTTGAGGGTAGAGTATTCAACCCAAATTTATTGATTCGACACAAGGGGAGCCAAAGAATATTCTCAAGTATTAGCAGCTGAGTTGTCAATTCAACCACACCTAGAAACTTAATATCTGCAGCAAAGTATTTAGTAGCAAAGTAATATGATAGTAGTGGTAACGGTAGCAAAAGGTAATGATAGAAAAGGTAATGTTTTGGTATTTTGTAGTGATTGTAACAATAGCAACGGAAAAGTAAATAAGCAGAGAACAATATATGGAAAGCTCATAGGCAATGGATCGGTGATAGGGAATTATGCCGGATGCGGTTCATCATGTAACAGTCATAACCTAGGGTGACAAAGAACTAGCCCCAGTTCGTCAATGTAATGTAGGCATGTATTCCGAATATAGTCATACGTGCTTACGGAAAAGAACTTGCATGACATATTTTGTCCTACCCTCCCGTGGCAGCGGGGTCCTAGCGGAAACTAAGGGATATTAAGGCCTCCTTTTAATAGAGTACCGGACCAAAACATTAACACATAGTGAATACATGAACTCCTCAAACTACGGTCATCACCGGGAGTGGTCCTAATTATTGTCACTTAGGGGTTGCCGGATCATAACACATAGTAGGTGACTATAGACTTGCAAGATAGGATCAAGAACTCACATATATTCATGAAAACATAATAGGTTCAGATCTGAAAGCATGGCACTCGGGCCCTAGTGACAAGCATTAAGCATTGCAAAGTCATAGCAACATCAATCTCAGAACATAGTGGATACTAGGGATGAAACCTTAACAAAACTAACTTGATTACATGATAAATCTCATCCAACCCATCACTGTCCAGCAAGCCTATGATGGAATTACTCACGCACGGTGGTGAGCATCATGAAATTGGTGATGGAGGATGGTTGATGATGACTATGGCGACGGATTCCCCTCTCCGGAGCTCCGAACGGACTCCAAATCAGCCCTCCAGAGTGGTTTTAGGGCTTGGCGGCGGCTCCGTATCGTAAAACATGATGAGTCCTTCTCCTTTATTTTTTTCTCCCCAAAAGTGAATATATAGAGTTGGAGTTGAGGTCGGAGGAGCTCCAGGGGGCCCACGAGGTAGGGGGCGCGCCCAGGGGGGCAGGCGCGCCCCCACCCTCGTGGCTAGGGTGTGGCCCCCTGGCCTTGATCTTTTGCTAGTATTTTTTACTATTTCCAAAAATACGCTCCGTGGAGTTTCAGGTCATTCCGAGAACTTTTGCTTCTGCACATAAATAACACCATGGCAATTCTGCTAAAAACAACGTCAGTCCGGGTTAGTTCCATTTAAATCATGCAAGTTAGAGTCCAAAACAAGGGCAAAAGTGTTTGGAAAAGTAGATACGACGGAGACGTATGATGTACCGGGAAGGGCAATGAATCAAGAGTGACATGTATGAATAATTATAAATGGTGGCTTTGCCACAAATACGATGTCAACTACATGATCATGCAAGGCAATATGACAATGATGATGTGTGTCATGATAAACGGAGCGGTGGAAAGTTGCATGGCAATATATCTCAGAATGGCTATGGAAATGCCATAATAGGTATGTATGGTGGCTGTTTTGAGGAAGATATAAGGAGGTTTATGTGTGACAGAGCGTATCATATCACGGGGTTTGGATGCACCGGCGAAGTTTGCACCAACTCTCAAGGTGAGAAAGGGCAATGCACGGTTCCGCAGAGGCTAGAAATGATGGAAGGGTGAGAGTGCGTATAATCCATGGACTCAACATTAGTCGTAAAGAACTCACATACTTATTGCAAAAATCTACAAGTCATCAAAAACCAAGCATTACGCGCATGCTTCTAGGGGGATAGATTGGTAGGAAAAGACCATCGCTCGTCCCCGACCGCCACTCATAAGGAAGACAAGCAAATAACACCTCATGTTTCAAATTTGTTACACAACGGTCACCATACGTGCATGTTACGGGACTTGCACCCTTCAACACAAGTATTTCTCAAATTCACAACTACTCAACTAGTACACTCTAATATTTCCACCTTTATATCTCAAAACAATTATCAAGTATCAAACTTCTCTTAGTACTCAATGCACTTTTTATGAAAGTTTTTATTATACCGATCTTGGATGCCTATCATATTAGGACTAAATTCATAATCAAAGAAAATTACCATGCTGTTCTAAGGGACCCTGTCAGTGTCAAAACTGGCGGATCTCGGGTAGGGGGTCCTGAACTGTGCGTCTAAGGCGGATGGTAACAAGAGGCAGAGGACACGATGTTTACCCAGGTTCGGGCCCTCTTGATGGAGGTAATACCCTACGTCCTGCTTGATTGTTCTTGATGATATGAGTATTACAAGAGTTGATCTACCACGAGATCAGAGAGGCTAAACCCTAGAAGCTAGCCTATGGTATGATTGTACGTTGTCCTACGGACTAAACCCTCCGGTTTATATAGACACCGGAGGGGGCTAGGGTTACACAAGGTCGGTTACAAGGGAGGAGATATACATATCCGTATTGCCTAGCTTTCCTTCCACGCCAAGGAGAGTCCCATCCGGACACAAGATGAAGTCTTCAATCTTGTATCTTCATAGTCCAACAGTCCGGCCAAAGGATATAGTCCGGCTGTCCGGAGACCCCCTAATCCAGGACTCCCTCAGTAGCCCCCGAACCAGGCTTCAATGACGATGAGTCCGACACGCAGTATTGTCTTCGGCATTGCAAGACGGGTTCCTCCTCCGAATACTCCATAGAAGAGTTTGAACACAAGGACGGTGTCCGGCCCTGTAAAACAAGTTCCACATACCACCGTAGAGAGAATAACATTTCCACAAATCTAATTTGCTGACACGTTTTGATGGCATGACACACGCCATGGCCCGGTCATTATTCGAACCGTTTTTCTCAACCAGCGCCACACATATCGCGAGGCGGTTTTCTTGACACGTCTTGTCAAAGCAGAGATCGTGTTCCCCTTATCACGGGTTTCTCATTTATACAGACGTGGGTAACCCAACCGCGCCATCAATTACGACGCTTGGGGAATAAGCGATTTTACCAGGCAAGTGGGGAAGCGCATTGCCTCTTCTGCCCTTATAAAGGGACACGGATTTACTCTTTTCACCCACACCTTCTTCCTCCTTGCTTACCCATTCCCGCACACTCGAGCTCTAGCGCCCAAGCTCGCGTTCTTCTTCTCAAACTACTCCAAGCATGTCCGGAGCAGGAGGCAAGTGGATGGTCTCCTTCGTCACGGAGGAGAACATCAAAAAGTTACGGGAAGCCAGATATCTGGCCGCGGATATGGCGCACCGGCTGCCGGATGTGGGGCAGATCATCCCTATGCCCGAACCCCATGAGAGGGTAGTTTTTCTTACCCACTTCGTCCACGGACTGGGATTTCCCCTCCACCCGTTCGTTCACGGGCTCATGTTATACTATGGGCTGGATTTTCATGATCTGGCCCCCAATTTCATCCTCAACTTCTCGGCGTTTATCGTCGTGTGCGAGGCCTTCCTCCGCATCAAGCCCCATTTCGGCATGTGGCTGAAGACTTTTAATGTCAAACCGAAGGTGGTGGTCGGCCAGCAGGCAGAGTGCGGAGGCGCCATGGTGGGTAAGATGCCTAACGTCACCTGGCTCGAAGGCTCCTATGTGGAGACCATAAAGGGGTGGCGATCGGGGTGGTTCTACATCACCGAGCCGCACGACTCCAACTGGGCGGCGGCCCCCAAATTTCGATCTGGAGTCCCCACGCGGATCACCTCCTGGAAAGAGAAGGGCCTGTCTTGGGGTTCTTCGATAGAGTTGACCGGACTCCAGACTTGCATCCAGAACATGACGAATAGGAAAATCAAGCTTGTCAACGTGGTCCAGGTTATGCTCTTCCGCCGGATCCTTCCGTGTCAACGACGGGCATTCGATTTGTGGGAGTTTGACTCGACCAAGCACCAGACGCTGCGAGAGCTCTATGACACGACGCATGAGGACGTCTGGAGGGTGCTGTTCAAGAGCGCTGAGATTCCTCCCTCCCTCACCGAGGACCGCAGACTCAGCGCAAAGTGCCGTGCCAATCCGGTAGGCTTTTATATCTCTCAGGGTATTTATTTGCCCCAGTTTAGTTATGTGCAGGATCTAAGCTTCCATGTCATTAACAGGACTGGATAAAGACGGCAGAGCAGCTTGATACCCCAGCTCCTCTGCCCGAAGATGCTGACTCCGGCACCTTATGAGGTGCCGGCAAAGAAGGCCAAGAAGAAGGCCACAGGGACCTGAAAGGGACTCCGGCGCAAGGTTGTATCGGACTCATCGTCCGATGACTCCAACACGCACTCCTCCCACGGAAACGGGGAGGAGGAGAAAAGTTCTCCCCCCAGCCGGGGGAGACAAGAAAAGGAAGGCCGACCCATCCGGGGAGGCCGAAGGGTCCAAGAACGGAAGGACCCTCCCTCTAGACTGCGCCATGATGGCCGCCGACTGCGGCGACGAGTGGCTACCCAGGGTCAAGCCCCTGGCGAAGTCGTAAGTGTCCGGACACCATAGTACTTCATGGTATGTTTTATTGCACTACCTCTCCTTATGCCAAACATGATTATGCAGTCCGTCCCGAGCTCATCTCGACGTATCCTTGTCGAGCGGCTCTTTGGACTCGTCAGATATGAACAGTGGTTCTCTCCCGACCGCTTCCACCCCTCGCCCTACGGACAATGCCGAGGTGTTGTCTCAAAAGGCACCGAGCCAAGGGGAGGTGGTCCTGGGGGCGCCTTGAGGTGACTTCCCGGACCCTGGGTACCAAGGGAGCGAGGCTCCTACGGGCTCCGAGTTCGGCCCCCAGCCGAACACTACGCCAGAACCTTAGATGGTTCCGGACTCCGGCAGGTGGTCCCCCGTTAAGGGGGCCCAACCATCCATGCCGGTGTCCTCTGTCCATCCAGAGGCACCGGACCACTTGCTGGAAGTGCTTCGAGGCGCTTCCATCGACGAGGAGCACCGCACTATTATGAGTGTGGTGATCGAGAAAGTTTAGTCCGCCAAAAACAGTCTGACCGAAGCTTGTGCCAGCTTCCTAATAGGCTTTGAGGTAAGTAATGAAAATATAGGAAAAATATTACAGCATAGATAGTAGCCCCTGATGCTCTATTCGGCGTTCGCAAAGAAAAACCGAATAGAGGATCAAATGATAACTCAGGAGTCTAATTAGAGTATGTCTATGTGTATGTGCAGGCTTCACTGCTGGCCGCTGCCGCACGTACTGCGGAGGTCTCTGCACTGAAGCAGGACCTGAAGCGGTCCGAGGACGAGCTCGGCCTTACGAAGAGGCAGCTCGAGGAGAGCAAAGGTAAGAAATACCCCTGTCTATATAGTTAAAAAGAAGTTCGGGTGTAAAGTAATAGGATCATCACGGATTTGCCAGGGGCCGCGACCGAGGTGGCGACCCTGAGGAAGACGTTGTCCGAGGCCGAAGACAAAGCGGCCAAGGAGCGCATTGAACGGGAGAAGCAAGAAGCCCGGGTAGGCGAGGTGCAGCAAGAGCTCGAGGCTCTCGTCAAAAAGCACGAGTCCTTGGAGCTTGACTCTAAGACGCGAGAGTCCGAGCTCGCGCAGGCGCTTGAAAGCGTCCGGAGCGCCAAGGCCGAAGCCCACAAGGCCCTCCAGGAGATTGACGTGGTGAAGAAGATAGCAGCAGGTAAGGCATTCGTTATGCAAAGCAAGCACGTGAAGGAGACTTTCCTTTTTCTTACCCGAGTTCGGAGCTCTCCAGGAGCGTTTGCAGATCTTCCCCGAAGTGTACTGGATGCCACGGAGTTTTGCTGAGCTGAGGAGGGGAGCTTGTAACACCCTCGATGCGGCTATATCTCCCACGTGTTGAAGCATGACTTAGAGGCATAACCGCATTGAAGGCAATGTCGCAAGAGAGGTAATCTTCACACAACCCATGAATAAGGAAAAAGGATACATAGTTGGCTTACAATCGCCACTTCACACAATATATGAATAAAGCATTACAACATCCAGATACAATCAAGGTCCGACTACGGAACCAAAGTAAAAGAAGACTACCCCTAATGCTCCAGATCCCCGATCGACCCAACTGGGCTCCACTACTGATCGACTGGAAACGAAACAACATAACGAACAAGGTCTTCATCGAACTCCTCCTGAGCTCAGTTGCGTCACCTGCACGGTATCATTGGCACCTGCAAACTGGTTTTGGAAGTAATCTGTGAGTCACGGGGACTCAGCAATCTCACACCATCGCAATCAAGACTATTTAAGCTTATAGGTGGGGAAAAGGTATGAGGTGGAGCTGCAGCAAGCGACTAGCATATATGGTGGCTAACATACGCAGATGAGAGAGAGAAGAGAAGGCAAAGGCACAATCGATAAACTATGATCAAGAAGTGATCCTAGAACAACCTACGTCAAACATAACTCCAACACCGTGTTCACTTCCCGGACTCCGCCGAGAAGAGACCATCACGGCTACACATGCAGTTAATGCATTTTAATTACGTTAAGCTTTCAGGTTTTCTACAACCGGACATTAACAAATTCCCATCTGCCCATAACCGCGGGCACGGCTTTCGAAAGTTCAAATCCCTGCAGGGGTGTCCCAACTTAGCCCATCACAAGCTCTCATGATCAACGAAGGATATTCCTTCTCCCAAGACCATCCGATCAGACTCGGAATCCCGGTTACAAGACATCTCGACAATGGTAAAACAAGTCCAACAAAGCCACCCGAATGTGCCGACATATCCCGATAGGAGCTGCACATATCTCGTTCTCAGGGCACACCGGATTGTCCAAGGTTCCGGTAGGCCAGCCCAGAGTTGCCCCTGGTGGCCACCGGCAGCTGACAGGTTGGACCAACACTCAGAGGAGCACTGGCCCGGGGGTTTAAATAAAGATGACCCTTGAGCCGGCCGACTCAAGGGAAAGAAAAGGCTAGGTGGAGAATGGTAAAACCAATGTTGGGCCTTGCTGGAGGAGTTTTATTCAAGGCGAACTGTCAAGGGGTTCCCATTATAACCCAACCGTGTAAGGAACACAAAATCTGGGAACATAACACCGATATGACGGAAACTAGGGCGGCAAGAGTGGAACAGAACACCAGGCATAAGGCCGAGCCTTCCACCCTTTACCAAGTATATAGATGCATTAATTAAATAAGAGATATTGCGATATCCCGACAATAATATCCATGTTCCAACAAGGAACAAACTCCAATCTTCACCTGCAACTAACAACGCTATAAGAGGGGCTGAGCAAAGCAGTAACATAGCCAAACAACGGTTTGCTAGGACAAGGTGGGTTAGAGGCTTGGCTTAGCAATATGGGAGGCATGATATAGCAAGTGGTAGGTATCGCAGCATAGGCATAGCAAAAGAGCGAGCAACTAGCAAGCAAAGATAGAAGTGATTTTGAGGGTATGGTCATCTTGCCTGAGATCCCGCAAGGAAGAAGAATGAGTCCATGAAGAAGACAAACGGACATAGTCGAACGGATCCTCACAACTCCGGAACGAAACCGAAGCTAACGCGAGAAGTAACCCGGAAAGAAGCAAACAACATAGTAAACAACCACCACATAAACATGGCATGATGCACAACCAAGTATGATGCATGTCTGGTTTAATGAGGCATGACATGGCAAAATGCACAAACAATCCTACAAATTAAGTGGAGCTCAACATGCAACTCCGTTGCATATTGACGAAACACCACATTCAAGTTATTTAGTTCGATCTCGTTTATGTACCCAACAATATTAAATGTTGAGTAACATGGCAAGAGGTGAAGCAAAAGAAAACTACCTATCTAGGCAAGTTTAAATGAGGCCGGAACAACAAAACAACAAGTCCGGAAACTCCTCATAAGCATAATTATGGATTTGGTAATGTTCTGCCCTAAACCATATTTTAGAGTTATTAAGCATGCAAAGTAAGACCACCATGTTAAACTAGGCATTTTTCTACCCCATTTACATATAAAGTTTATTAAATTTGGAGTTACAGTTAAATAGTTATGAATCAAAACATTTTAATAAGTTATTTAAACAAATAATTAATCAAACAATAAGTTTAAACATTTTAAACATGGACAAAAGCTGGAAATAGAGAAACTACATGAAAAACTGAGCAAGATGCATATATGACATGTTTCATTTGGATGTATGTATTTTTAGTTATTAACAAACCAAAATAATGGCATTTATGTGAAAATGCAAGAGAAAATTAAACGACAGGGAACACGAGCTGGGCCAGCCACTGTCAATGACGAGGGGGGCCGTGGTGCTGAGGTGGCGGAGTGTGGGTGTGGACAGGGTATGTGTGCAGAGAGGGTGACAAAAGGGAAGCAACGGAGGCAAAAATTGCGGTTCTAAATATGTTCCCCAGGGGATTCGAACCGGGGTCTTCCGGGTAGAACTCCAATGACTGATCCACTGCGCTGCTGCTACTGTTGTTGCAGATATTGGGCACGGCTTCTTTAAAACTAGCCCCACGACGGATGGGGTTTCTTCTTCTCTGCAACAGAGAAGACACCGACCTGCACCGGCGGGCAACGGTGAAACGGCGGGGTCTAGGAGGCAACGGCGGGTATGTGGGATGGCTGCTACGAGGCTCAGCCACGAGGAGGGGTGCAGAGGCGCTCGAGCTCGAGCGTTTCTCGGCTCGGGGCCATGGCATGGCGCGGCAAGGCAGGGAAGAAACCACACGCAAGGCGAGGCAAGGCAGGAGCGCGGGCGAGGACCTGGGGGTGTGCACGTGAGTGATGTGGTGCAAGAAACAGGGAGATGCTGGCGTCGCGTTGGTGTCTCGTGGGAGGCAGCGTGCATGTGGGAGGAGCTGAGTGTAGGTTCTCGCGTGTGCAAAAATTCAGAGATCAAAGGCCATGGCGGCGAAGCACGGCGAGGCAAGCTGCGGGGCCCTGCCTCTGTGCAAGGGCGAAGAGGAGCATGGTGTGCGTGCAAGGACATGAGGGGTGTGCAGCAGGGCGCACGAGCACAAGCTCGAACTCGAACCCATCCGTGGCGGAACGACTCCAGGTCGCGCGGATTAGTGACTACGATGATGGAAACGACGGCGGAAAGAGGTGAGGAGGTGCGGCCGCTCACAGAGGGAGTGCTGCTGGAGTCGATCGAGCTTGGGGATGAGGGGTCACGACGAAGTTGACCAGCGACGAGCACCTGCCGTAGATGAAGAAGATGAAGACGACGACGAGGAACTTGGCGTTCCTATGAACCGTGAAGAAGATGAAGCAAAGGAAGAGGACGTCGAGGAACTTGGCGTCTCCGGCCTTGGATCCTTTCGGCTCCTGGCCTTGATTGAAGACGAAGAAGACTACGCAGGCGGCGTGGGGAGGCGCTGATCGGCGATGGTGCACGCTGTCCGTGAAGACGAAGAAGCAGGGGAGGTAGTCTCCATGGAGGAGGCCAATCCAGGGCTCCAGGGACTTGCTGCGGGGTCGAGGAAGAAGACAAAGACGGATATGGCAAGGATCAAGCCGGAGAAGAGCCTGAGCTCTCCTCGGTCATGGAGTCAGGTGTCTCAGGAGGAGGTGCGTGGGGCTGCCCTCCTGGCCAGCGGTGGCAGAGGAGGAAAGAGGGGGTCCGAGGGAACCCTAGGGGGGTCGCTGCGATGCTTCATAGGAGGGGAGACGCGGTGCTGTGGCCACGGTGGCCAGGTGCCCTGCTCTCCCAGAGTTACCGTGAGATAGATATGTGATGGAGGTGGAAGAAAAGGTGCAGAGTGAGGGGATGACAGGTGGGGGCGACTGGGTGCATATGGGAAATTTTACCAGGGAGAGAGATAGTTGGGCTGGATCGGCTGGGCTGCTAGGTTGCTGAAGCTACTTGTCGCTGGGCTGCGCTGCTGCTCTTTTTCTATTTCTTCAAACAGAAATAAAAGAGCAAAATCACAGAGGAATTGGAGATGGTTGTGAGAGATATGAACATATAAATGGAGTCCAGGATTTGTGCAGAAATTGAATAAATTGCTTTGGGCATTTTAAGGACAGAAAAATAATTCAAGTGCGAATTTAATTCACACTTGAGCCATTTTTGAACCCTACCAAAACAACTCCAAAATGAATGAAATTTGATAGAGAGGTATAAGGCAAGGAGTATGATCATCAGGAAATAAATGAACATTAATGATTGAGGGAATAATGTCACTTGCAATAAATGTGTGAGAATTGAAAGGAAGAAACTAGTGATTGGGTGTTGCACTTGATGATGATTAAGATGGGAGGGCAAGATGGAACAACAAAGAAGATGAGGAGAAGGAGTTCACAAAGATAACAAGCACATGAGAACTATGTACACTACAATGATGATCATGATGCAAATGCAACAAAAACGACAAAGGCCATATCACATCATGAAGCATGAATCAAAGCAAGTGAGATGACCATGGCAAACAAACAAGGATGTCACAATGCAATATAATAAAAGATTAACATGATGCAGGAAGCAAAAATGACAAGGCACTCAACATGATCATGGCATAAACATATATGAATGAAATATGCAAAACAATTATGATAATGCAACAAACATAATAAACACACGTCAACAACTAAAATAAATGGAAGGGCAACTGAAGCGTCGGTCTCGGGGCATTACAGAGCTCGACGGAGAAGTTGTTCTGGTCTCAGTATACTGGGACCGAACACCCCGTGCCCTTGAGCGACCAGCTGAAGCAGTTGCTCGAGCTTCACAAGGCGTCCGAACAGGCCATGAGGGGCCTTATAATCCGGATGTGGCCTGGCGAGCCCCTGTCCGGCAGCTACTTCGGTCTGGTGAGGCGGCTTGTGGAAGCCTGCCCATGGCTTGAAGTCATAAAGCGGCCCGTCTTCATCGAGGGTGCACGCAGGGCTTTTGCCCGGGCGAAGGTGCACTGGGCGAAGCTGGACACCGTGAAGCTGGTGAAGGAGGGGCCGCCGGAGGGCAAGGAGCTTCGCTGCCCCGAGAATTATTATGAGAGTGTCCTGAAGGGTTCCCGCCTAGTGGCGGATGAGTGTGCCAAGGATGTAATTTTTGAATGAACATGCTCATGTGATCCTGTAATATGAAATGAGTTCATTTGTACCATGCGACACTTTATTAATTTAAAATATTACCTTCTGTGTGTCCATTTATAAAATCTGAGAGTTGGCCAGTCGTCGGCTTCTGCCCCCATGTAACTAGTACTGGGGTGTTCGGGATAAAACTGAGCACTCTTTACCCCAATTTTGGGTCCTTCGAGGGAGGTGTTCAGCGCAACGAACCAGGCAATCAGACTATAATGCTTTATCACTCTCACTTAGCCATAGAAGTCTATAATTTTAAATTTTGGCGAAGCCCCTGGTATTCGGAGGGCCGAATTTGGGGCGCTATACATGCCTAAGCCGGACAAGGCCGACTCCTCGCCTGAAGCGGAAAAAGTCTTTAAGGACTTGAGACCTCTCGAACAGCGACTAGTCTCTCGCCTTATCATGACAGTCAGTTTTCGGCTTTCTCTACTGAGGTGCTCGTCCGGAAGAACCGGGACACAATCACAGTAGTTCTCCCACCGCTACCTTAGACGATATAGTGGAACGTAAGGTACCAAAGCATGGGAGCCGGGCAAACCCAACATTTGACCAAAGACATGATTCGGAGCTGATGCATATAATGCTATAAGTTCTGGGTGCCGCACTGTCGAAAGTGTTTGGACTTCTTGCGCTATATTATAGGGTAAATGAGAGCCCCTGGCGAACTGACCGTACCCGAACATGCGGGTACGGATTGTCGTAAATGGACATATAAGAGAAAGAGAAAAAAACTTAAATAATGCAATGATAGATTAATGATATGCATTGTTATTTAGATAATACGTCGAAGCGTACTGGTACAAGTAGTGCAATAAGCAGAAAGTAGGACAATTCGAAATGTCCTATCCCAGGGCAAGCTGCGCATAGATAGTAAAAACGGGTATATCAATTATTATTAGAGACCACCTGGGGGTTCCCGTGTTCATCTTAGCTTCTTGCCGCCATGGTTGTTGCTTCCAGAATGTGTCCGGCAATCGTACTGCCAGAAAGGGCTTCCAAAGAGTTAGGCCCTGAAAGAAAAAGGGAATGATAAAGGTATACAGCCCCTAGGGTTGTTAAGCCACATTGCGGGGCGTGTCCTGATCGTGCCCCTACCTATGTCCATGGTATTTTTAGTGCGTAGTTATGTACGCAAGGTGATTTCGTCGCTTGAGTGGGACTGGGACGGGGGCCGAATTGCTAGGCGAGCTCTGATCGTGCCAGGCGATCCTGTTGCAGCTTGTTCCGGACTCGCTTGAAGGTGTCCGGGGGCTGTGATGCCGAATGAGTGGTCTGCCTTAAAAGGCTGCTTTGTGCTTCTGCTGCAAGGGCCGCAGTGTGCTCTTCCATGCGGAGCGAGCATTATGTGTTTCCATTTACTATTATGACCCCCTGGGTCCTGGCATCTTGAGCTTGAGGTATGCATAATGTGGCACTGCATTAAATTTTGCAAATGCTTTCCGTCCGAGCAGTGCGTGATAGCCACTGCGAAACGTGATGATATCGAAGATTAACTCTTCGCTTCGAAAGTTGTCCGGTGATCCGAAGACCACTTCCAGTGTGATTGAGCCTGTGCAATGGGCCTCTATAGCTGGGATGACGCCTTTAAAGGTGGTTTTGCTGGGTTTGATCCTCGAGGGATCGATACCCATTTTTTGCACTGTATCCTGATAGAGCAGGTTCAGGTTGCTGCCGCCGTTCATAAGGACTCGAGTGAGGTGAAATCCGTCAATGATGGGGTCTAGGACCAATGCGGCAGATCCGCCATGACGGATGCTAGTGGGGTGGTCCCTGCGATCGAAGGTGATCGGGCAAGCAGATGGGTTGAACTTTGGGGCGACGGGCTCCATCGCATAGACGTCCCTTAGTGCACGCTTCCGCTCCCTCTTGGGAATGTGGGTTGCGTATATCATGTTCACCGTTTTCACTTGTGGGGGAAACCTCTTCTGTCCTCCTATGTTTGGCGGCCGGGGCTCCTCCTAGTCATCGCTATGCAGCCCCTTGCCCTTGTTTTTGACATTTAACTTGCCGGCCTGCTTGAATACCCAGCATTCTCTGTTGGTGTGATTGGCTGACTTGTCGGGGGTGCCGTGGATTTGACACGAGCGATCCAGTATGCGATCCAAACTGGACGGAGCCGGAGTATTTCTTTTAAATGGCTTTTTCCGCTGACCGGATCTAGAGCCTCTGAATCCAGCATTGACTGCCGTATCTGCGGTGTTATCGCCGTTATTGTGGCGCTTTGGTCTGTTACGACGTTGCCTACCGTTAACATCTTTGGTATCCGAGGTGTTCGGATTCCTCGATGTGTTATTGCTGTGAGCCAGCCAGCTATCCTTGCCCGCGCAAAAGCGGGTCATGAGTATTGTGAGGGCTGCCATAGATTTCGGCTTCTCCTGGCCGAGGTGGCGGGCGAGCCACTCGTCGCAGATGTTATGCTTGAATGCCGCTAGGGCCTCTGCATCCGGACAGTCTACAATTTGGTTTTTCTTAGTCAGGAACCGTGTCCAGAATTGTCTGGCCGATTCCCCTGGCTGCTGGGTTATGTGGCTCAAGTCATCAGCATCCGGTGGCCGCACATAAGTGCCCTGGAAGTTGTCAAGAAATGCATCTTCCAGATCCTCCCAACTGCCGACGGAATCTGTTGGCAAGCTGTTCAGCCAATGCCGAGCTGGTCTTTTGAGTTTTAGTGGGAGGTACTTGATGGCATGTAGATCATCACCGCGAGCCATGTGGATGTGAAGGAGGAAATCCTCAATCCATATAGCGGGATCTGTTGTGCCATCGTATGATTCGATATTTACGGGTTTGAAACCCTCCGGGAATTCGTGATGCATAACTTCATCAGTGAAGCATAGGGGGTGTGCGGCGCCTCTGTGCCGGGCTATATCCCGACGCAGTTCGTATGAGTCTTGTCTGCTGTATTCGGCCCGGCCGGATTTACTCTTGGTGTATCCGATGCGACGATCATCGTCCCGTGTTGGCGCGCGTGCCCGTGTCCCATAAATTGACCTTGTGATTTTTGCCTTACTGTCCAATATGTCTCGCGGGTCCTCTGTGTTGCCCCGGGCCTTAATATTTTTGATTGAGTGGCGACGGGGTGCGGGCTGAACTTCAGGCTGAAACGCCTCTCTGGCTCGGCTGCGTAGTGGCCGGTCAGCCGCATCGTACACTGGTGGATGAGGTTTCAATGCTTCCTCCTCGAGGTGAGGTAGCAACCTGCGTTTTGGGTAACTCTTGGAGGGGCACTCGGGTTCATACTCCTCGGCCGCAAGGACTTCGGTCCATCTGTCTGCTAGCAAGTCTTGATCAGCTTGAAGCTGTTGCTGCTTTTTCTTCAGGCTATTTTCTGTGGCCATAAGCCGGCGCTTGAAGCGCTCTTGCTCGACGGGGTCCTCAGGCACGATAAATTCTTTGTCGCCGAGGCTCGCCTCGTCTTCGGAGAGAGGCATGTAATTGTCCTCCTCCAGTTCTCCATCCGCTGCCCGCTCTGGAGGGCTAGCTTGTTCGTCCTCCGGCTCTACATCATGCTGGAGGGGATTGTTGTTGTCTTCGGCACTATCCGAAGTGTTATTATCTCATGTGCCGGTATCACTATTTTTTCTGTGGCGGGACTTAGAGCGGAGCCGCTGACGTCGGCGCTTGGGTTGGTTCTTGGAGGGGTCATCCTCCGCTGTTTCGTCGCCATTGCCTTGTTTGGGGGTGTCCACCATGTATATATCATATGCTGAGGTGGCTGTCCAGTGCCCTGTGGGCGGTGGTTCCTGTTCGTCTCCGGCGTTGTCGTCCATACTGTCGAAGTCTTCGGAGTCGAAGTCGAGCATGTCGGTTAAGTCGTCGACAGTGGCGACTAAGTGGGTGGTGGGTGGACAGCAAATTTCTTCGTCGTTCGCATCCCATTCCAGCCGGACATAGTTCGGCCAAGGTTCTCCTGATAGGGAGAGAGACCTTAATGAATTTAGCACATCGCCAAAAGGTGAGTGCTAAAAGATATCCGCGGAGGTGAACTCCATGATTGGTGCCCAATCAGATTCGATGGGTGCAGATGCAGGCGGCTCGGAGCCTGTGCCGGAGAAGAATCCAGTGGTTCGGCGACACGGCTCTCGTAAGGGGTGAAGTCAGTATCCAGCTCTATCGCCACTGAGAGTGCGGCCTCCATGGCGGGGTCTATCCCTCCGCTCTCGAATGGCGCGACTTGCTCCGGATTGATGGCCGGAGTGGTTGCAGATGCGATCTCCCGAACATTGTCCGGCGGCAGAGTTACGTCATGCTCGTCGCGACTGTGCGGCGCGTCCGACATGGGCTCGAATCCGTCGAAGATCAAGTCTCCGCGGATGTCGGCCGTGTAGTTCAAGTTTCCAAATCTCACCTGATGGCCAGGGGCGTAGCTCTCGATCTGCTCCAGATGGCCAAGCGAATATGCCCGCAGTGCGAAGCCGCCGAATACGAAGATCTGTCCAGGGAGGAAAACCTCACCCTGGACCGCATCGCTAGCGATGATTGAAGGAGCCATCAAGCCTTATGGTGACAACACAGTGGAACTCTCAATGAAAGCACCAATGTCGGTGTCAAAACCGGCGGATCTCGGGTAGGGGGTCCCGAACTGTGTGTTTAAGGCGGAAGGTAACAGGAGGCAGGGGACATGATGTTTACCTAGGTTCGGGCCCTCTTGATGGAGGTAATACCCTACATCCTGCTTGATTGTTCTTGATGATATGGGTATTACAAGAGTTGATCTACCACAAGATCAGAGAGGCTAAACCCTAGAAGCTAGCCTATGGTATGCTTGTATGTTGTCCTATGGACTAAACCCTCCGGTTTATATAGACACCGGAGGGGGCTAGGGTTACACAAGGTCGGTTACAAGGGAGGAGATATACATATCCGCATTGCCTAGCTTGCCTTCCACGCCAAGGATTGTCCCATCCGGACACGGGACAAAGTCTTCAATCTTGTATCTTCATAGTCCAACAGTCCGGCTGTCCGGAGACCCCCTAATCCAGGACTCCCTCAGACCCTCAAAATAATATAAGTGAAGCATGAGAGATCAATAATTTCTATAAAATAAAACCACCACCATGCTCTAAAAGATATAAGCGCAGCAGTAGAGCAAAATTATCTGGCTCAAAAGGTATAAGTAAAGCACATAGAGTATTCTAATAAATTCCAATTCATGTGTGTCTCTCCCAAAAGGTGTGTACAGAAAGGATGATTGTGGTAAACTAAAAATCAAAGACTCAAATCATACAAGACGCTCCAAGCAAAACACATATCATGTGGTGAATAAAAATATAGCTCCAAGTAAAGTTACCGATGGACGAAGATGAAAGAGGGGATGCCTTTCGGGGCATACCCAAGCTTAGGCTTTAGGTTGTCCTTGGATTTTACCTTGGGGTGCCTTGGGCATCCCCAAGCTTAGGCTCTTGCCTCCTCTTGTTCCATAATCCATCAAATCTTTACCCAAAACTTGAAAACTTCACAACACAAAACTTAAAAGAAAATCTCGTGAGCTCCGTTAGTAAAGAAAACAAACCACCACTTCAAGGTACTGTAATGAACTCATTCTTTATTTATATTGGTGTTAAACCTACTGTATTCCAACTTTTCTATGGTTCATAAACTCTATTACTAGCCATAGATTCATCAAAATAAGCAAACAACATACGAAAAACAGAATCTGTCAAAAACAGAATAGTCTGTAGTAATTTATAGGTTTCGAATACTTCTGGAACCCCAAAAATTCTAAAATAAATTGCTGGACGTGAGGAATTTATCTATTAATCATCTTCAAAAACAATTAACTAAATATCACGCTCCAATAAAAATGGCAGCAAATCTCGTGAGCGCTGAAGTTTCTGTTTTTTACAGCAAGATCGCAAAGACTTTCCCCAAGTCTTCCCAAAGGTTCTACTTGGCACAAACACTAATTAAAATCACAAAACCACATCTAAACATAGGCTAGCTGAATTATTTATTACTAAACAGAATCAAATAGCAAGGAACAAAAATAAAATTGGGTTACCTCCCAATAAGCGCTATCGTTTAACGCCCCTAGCTAGGCATAAAAGCAAGGGTAGATATAGGTATTGTCATCTTTGGTATGCAATCCATAAGTGGCTATCATAATAGATTCATAAGGTAATTTAATTTTCTTTATAGGAAAGTGTCCCATGCCCTTCCTTAATGGAAATTGGAATCTAATATTCCCTTCCTTCATATCAATAATTGCACAAATTGTTCTAAGGAAAGGTCTACCAAGAATAATAGGACATGTAGGATTGCAATCAATATCAAGAACGATGAAATCTACGGGCACATAATTCCTATTTGAAACAATAAGAACATCATTAATTCTTCCCATAGGTTTCTTAATGATGGAATCCGCAAGATGCAAGTTTAAAGAACAATCATCAAATTCACGGAAACCTAGCAAATCACACAAAGTTTTAGGAATTGTGGAAACACTAGCACCCAAATCACATAAAGCAAATCATTCATGATCTTTAATTTTAATTTTAATAGTAGGTTCCCACTCATCATAAAGTTTTCTTGGGATAGAAACTCCCAATTCAAGCTTTTCTTCATAAGATTGCATTAAAGCATCAACTATATGTTTAGTAAAAGCTTTATTTTGACTATAAGCATGCGGAGAATTTAGCATGGATTGCAACAAGGAAATACAATCTATTAAAGAACAATTATCATAATTAAATTCCCTGAAATCCAAGATAGTGGGTTCATTGCTATGTAAAGTTTTGACCTCTCCAATCCCACTTTCATCAATTTTTGCATCAAGATCTAAAAACTCCGAATCATTGGGACGCCTTATAACTAACGTTGCCTCATCTCCAGTCCCATCATTATTAAGATTCATATTGCAAAACAATGATTTAATAGGGGACACATCAATAACTTTTAGATCTTCATCATTATTATCATGGAAACTAGAAAAACACGCTTTCATAAAACAATCTTTTTAGCACGCATCCTAGTGGTTCTTTCTTTGCAGTCATCAATGGAAATTCTCATAGCTTTGAGAGACTCATTGATATAATGCTTAGGTGGAATAGATCTAAGTTTCAAAGAATCAACATCAAGAGAAATTCTATCCACATTCCTAGCCAACTCATCAATCTTAGATAATTTTTCTTCAATCAAAGCATTGAAATTCTTTTGCGAACTAATAAATTCTTTAATATTAGATTCGAAATCAGAGGGCATCTTATTATAATTTCCATAAGAATTGTTGTAGGAATTACCATAATTATTATAGGAATTACTAGGAAACGGCCTAGGATTAAAATTACCTCTATATGCGTTATTACCAAAATTGTTCCTACCAACAAAATTCACATCCATAGATTCATTATTATTCTCAATCAAAGTAGAAAAAAACATATCATTAGGATCAGAAGAAACACTTTATTAGCAAACAATTTCATAAGTTCATCCATCTTTCCACTCAAAACATTGATTTCTTCTATAGCATGCACCTTTTTATTAGTAGATCTTTCAGTATGCCATTGAGAATAATTAACCATAATATTATCTAGGAGTTTAGTAGCTTCTCCTAAAGTGATTTCCATAAAAGTGGCTCCCACGGCCGAATCTAAAAGATTTCTAGAAGCAAAATTCAATCCGGCATAAATTTTTTGTATAATCATCCAAAGATTCAAACCATGTGTAGGGCAATTACGTATCATTAATTTCATCCTCTCCCAAGATTATGCAACATGTTCATGATCAATTTGCTTAAAATTCATAATATCATTTCTAAGAGTGATGATCTTAGCGGGAGGAAAATACTTAGAGATAAAAGCATCTTTGCACTTATTCCATGAATCGATACTATTTTTAGGCAAAGACGAAAACCAAGTTTTAGCACGATCTCTAAGAGAAAACGGGAATAGCTTCAATTTAACAATATCGTTATCCACATCTTTATTCTTTTGCATATCACATAAATAAACAAAGTTGTTTAAATGGGTAGCGGCGTCTTCACTAGGAAGGCCGGAAAATGGATCTTTCATGACAAGATTCAGCAAAGCAGCATTAATTTCACAAGATTCAGCATCGGTAAGAGGAGCAATCGGAGTGCTAATAAAATCATTATTGTTGGTATTGGAAAAACCACACAATTTAGTATTATCTTGAGCCATCATGATAAGCAAGCAACCCAACACACAAGCAAACAAGAAACAAGCAAAAAAGAGGCAAACTTGAAAAAAGAAGGGGAACGGAAAAAGAGGGCGAATAGAATGGCAAGGGTGAAGTGGAGGAGAGGAAAACGAGAGGCAAATGGCAAATAATGTAATGCGAGGGATAAGAGTTTGTGATGGGTACTTGGTATGTCTTGACTTGTGCGTAGACTCCCCGGCAACGGCGCCAGAAATCCTTCTTGCTACCTCTTGAGAACTGTGTTGGTTTTCCCTTGAAGAGGAAAGGGTGATGCAGCAAAGTAGCATAAGTATTTCCCTCAGATTTTGAGAACCAAGGTATCAATCCAGTAGGAGACCACACGCAAGTCCCTCGTATCTACACAAACAAATAAGAACCTCGCAACCAACACGATAAAGGGGTTGTCAATCCCTTCACGGTCATTTACGAGAGTGAGATCTGATAGAGATGATAAGATAATATTTTTGGTATTTTTATGATAAAGAGTAAAAGTAAAGATTGCAAAATAAAAGGTAATGGAAATAGCTTGTTGACGGAAGATTAATATGATGGAGAATAGACCTGGGGGCCATAGGTTTCACTAGTGGCTTCTCTCAAGATAGCATAAGTATTACGGTGGGTGAACAAATTACTGTCGAGCAATTGATAGAAAAGCGAATAACTATGAGAATATCTAGGCATGATCATGTATATAGGCATCACGTCCGCGACAAGTAGACCGACTCCTGCCTGCATCTACTACTATTACTCCACACATCAACCGCTATCCAGCATGCACCTAGAGTATTAAGTTCATAAGAACAGAGTAACACATTAGGTAAGATGAAATGATGTAGAGAGATAAACTCAAGCAATATGATATAAACCCCATCTTTTTATCCTCGACGGCAACAATACAATACGTGTCGTTTCCCTTTTTGTCACTGGGATTGAGCACCGCAAGATTGAACACAAAGCTAAGCACTTCTCCCATTGCAAGAAAGATCAATCTAGTAGGTCAAACCAAACTGATAATTCGAAGAGACTTGCAAAGATAACCAATCATGCATAAAAGATTTCAGAGATGAATCAAATATTATTCATAGATAGACTTGATCATAAACCCACAATTCATCAGATCTCGACAAACACAAAGCAAAAAGAGTTACATCGAATAGATCTCCAAGAAGATCGAGGAGAATTTTGTATTGAGATTCAAAGAGAGAGAAGAAGCCAACTAGCTAATAATTATGGACCCAAAGGTCTGAAGTAAACTACTCACACATCATCGGAGGGGCCATGGAGTTGATGTAGAGGCCCTCCGTGATCGATGCCCCCACCGGCGGAGCTCCGGAAAAGGCCCCAAGATGGGATCTCTTGGGTACAGAAGGTTGTGGCGGTGGAAATAGGGTTTTGTGGTTCTCCTGGATGTTTTCAGGGTGTATGAGTATATGTAGGAGGAAGAAGTTGGTCGGTTGAGCCACGAGGGGCCCATGAGGGGGGAGGGTGCACCCAGGGGGTAGGCGCACCCCCTGCCTCGTGGACACCTTGTTCATTTCTTGACGTCCACTCCAAGTCCTATGTATCACGTTTGTTCCAAAAATCATGTTCCTGAAGGTTTCATTCCGTTTGGATTCCGTTTGATATTCCTTTTCTGCGAAACACTAAAATAGGCAAAAAACAACAATTTGCACTGGGCCTTGGGTTAATAGGTTAGTCCCAAAAATTATATAAATGTGTAGAGTAAAGCCCATTAACATCCAAAACAGATAATATAATAGCACGGAACAATAAAAAATTATAGATACGTTGGAGACGTACCAGAAAGCAGTAGCAATGAAACTGTAACGATCATAATGCTAAGCTAACGAATGGGTCTTGTCCATCACATCATTCTCCTAATGATGTGATCCCGTTCATCAAATGACAACACATGCCTATGGTTAGTAAACATAACCATCTTTGATAAACGAACTAGTCAAGTAGAGGCATACTAGGGACACTTTGTTTTGTCTATGTATTCACACATGTACTAAGTTTCCGGTTGATACAATTCTAGCATGAATAATAAACATTTATCATGAAATAAGGAAATAAATAATAACTTTATTATTTCCTCTAGGGAATATTTCCTTCACTCCAAAGCTGATCCATAGATGTCTCTGGTATATGTCAGTTTTTCTGTTCGGACGTGGTCTGGGGATATGATGCCGGAGGGAGTCATCCAATGCTATTCACAAAGTAAACCGGTTGGGAAAAGATAAAGTAGGTCGGGACCATGCATGTGATGGAATATTGTGGTGTGGTGTTCGGTTGGGAGGAGAGAAAGAAGAGGGAGACCACGCATGTGAAGAGAGAGAAAAGAGAGGAGGACCACGCGGAGACTTCCTATTGACCAAATGCATGTCCGCAAAACCCCCACATTTCTCTCTAGGATATCAGAATCCATATGTTTGGAGTGCTAAGCGGATTAGAGATGCCCTAAGGCATTTGTACCAGCGTCTCACAAGCATCATAGCCATTGTTTTTTGGCTAGTTTGGTTTGCATCCTGACCGAGCCAGGCCTGGCCTGGAGCGTGCCTGAGATGTACAGGAAGACTGTTTGGCTGCTGCCTTGGGATTAAAGAAGCCAGCCTGGCCTGGACATGCAAGTGAAGGAAATATGCCCTAGAGGCAATAATAAAGTTGTTATTTATATTTCCTTATATCATGATAAATGTTTATTATTCATGCTAGAATTGTATTAACCGGAAACTTAGTACATGTGTGAATACATAGACAAACAGACTGTCCCTAGTATGCCTCTACTTGACTAGCTAGTTAATCAAAGATGGTTAAGTTTCCTGACCATAGACATGTGTTGTCATTTGATGAACGGGATCACATCATTAGAGAATGATGTGATGGACAAGACCCATCTGTTAGCTTAGCATAATGATTGTTTAGTTTTATTGCTATTGCTTTCTTCATAACTTATACATGTTCCTCTGACTATGAGATTATGCAACTCCTGAATACCGGAGGAACACCTTGTGTGCTATCAAATGTCACAACGTAATTGGGTGATTATGAAGATGCTCTACAGGTGTCTCTGATGGTATTTTTTGAGTTGGCATATATCGAGATTAGGATTTGTCACTCCGTGTATCGGAGAGGTATCTCTGGGCCCTCTCGGTAATGCACGTCACTATAAGCCTTGCAAGCAATGTGACTAATGAGTTAGTTGCGGGATGATGCATTACAGAACGAGTAAATAGACTTGGCGGTAACGAGATTGAACTAGGTATGATGATACCGACGATCGAATCTCGGGCAAGTAACATACCGATGACAAAGGGGATGACGTATGTTGTTATGCGGTTTGACCGATAAAGATCTTCGTAGAATATGTAGGAGCCAATATGAGCATCCAGGTTCCGCTATTGGTTATTGACCGGAGATGTGTCTCGGTCATGTCTACATAGTTCTCGAACCCGTAGGGTTCGCACGCTTAACGCTCGATGACGATTTGTATTATGAGTTATGTGATTTGATGTCCGAAGTTTGTTCGGAGTCCCGGATGAGATCAAAGACATGACGAGGAGTCTCGAAATGTGATACGTCCATTTTGGATCATGCTTTTATATCGATATTTATTGCATTATGGACTGTTATTACACATTATGTCACAATACTTATGCCTTTTCTCTCTTATTTTACAAGGCTTACATGAAGAGGGAGAATGCCGGCAGCTGGAATTCTGGGCTGGAAAAGGAGCAAATATTAGAGACCTATTCTGCACAATTCCAAAAGTCCTGAAACTCCACGAAAGTCAGTTTTGGAATATATAAAAAATATTGGGCGATGAAAGCACTAGAGGGGGGCCACCCACCGTCCATGAGGGTGGGGGCGCGCCCTACCCCCTGGGCATGCCCCTGCCTCGTGGGCCCCCTGACAGGCCTCCAGTGCCCATCTTTTGCTATAGGAAGTCTTTCTCCCTGGAAAAAATACATAGGAAGCTTTCGGGATGAAGCACCGCCGTCTCGAGGCGGAACCTTGGCGGAACCAATCTAGGGCTCCGGCGGAGCTGTTCTGTCGGGGAAACATCCCTCCGGGAGGGGGAAATCGTCATCACCATCGATCCTCTCATCGGGAGGGGGTCAATCTCCATCAACATCTTCAGCAGCAAAATCTCCTCTAAAACCCTAGTTCATCTCTTGTATCCGATCTTTGTCTCAAAACCTCAGATTGGTACCTGCGGGTTGCTAGTAGTGTTGATTACTCCTTGTAGTTGATGCTAGTTGGTTTATTCGGTGGAAGATTATATGTTCAGATCCTTTATGCATATTAATACCCCTCTAATTATGAACATGAATATGATTTGTGAGTAGTTATGTTTGTTCTTAAGGACATGGGGGAAGTCTTGCTATAAGTAGTCATGTGAATTTTGTATTCGTTTGATATTTTGATGAGATGTATGTTGTCTCTCCTCTAGTGGTGTCATGTGAACATCGACTACATGACACTTCACCATTGTTTGGGCCTAGGGTAAAGAATTGGGAATTAATAAGTAGATGATGGGTTTCTAGAGTGACAGAAGCTTAAACCCTAGTTTATGCGTTGCTTCATAAGGGGATGATTTGGATACACATGTTTCATGCTATGGTTAGGTTTACCTTAATACTTCTTTTGTAGTTGCGGATGCTTGCAAGAGGGATTAATCATAAGTGGGATGCTTGTCCAAGGAAGGGCAGTACCCAAGCACCGGTCCACCCACATATCAAATTATCAAAGTAACGAATGTGAATCATATGAGCATGATGAAAACTAGCTTGACGATAATTCCCATGTGTCCTCAGGAGCGTTTTCCTTTATAAAGAGTTTGTTCAGGCTTGTCCTTTGCTACAAAAAGGATTGGACCACCTTGCTGCACCTTGTTTACTTTTGTTACTTGTTACCCGTTACAAATTACCTTATCACAAAACTATCTGTTACTGATAATTTCAGTGCTTGTAGAGAATACCTTAATGAAAACTGCTTATCATTTCCTTCTGCTCCTCGTTGGGTTCGACACTCTTACTTATCGAAAGGACTATGATAGATCCCCTATACTTGTGGGTCATCAAGACTCTTTTCTGGCACCGTTGCTGGGGAGTGAAGCGCCTTTGGTAGGTGGAATTTGGTAAGGAAAAATTTATATAGTGTGCTGAAATTTACTGTCACTTGTTACTATGGGAAGTAATCCTTTGAGGGGCTTGTTCGGGGTATCTTCACCCCGACCAGTAGAGCAAAGAGTTTCTCCTCGATCTACCAAACCTACTGAAAATGTTTACTTTGAAATTCCTTCGGGTATGATAGAGAAACTGCTAGCTAATACTTTTACAGGAGATGGAACATTACATCCCGATTTGCACCTAATCTATGTGGATGAAGTTTGTGGATTATTTAAGCTTGCAGGTATGCCTGAGGATGTTATCGAGAAGAAGGTCTTACCTTTATCTTTGAAGGGAAAGGCATTGACATGGTTTAGGCTATGCGATGATATTGGATCATGGAACTACAACCGAATGAAATTGGAATTTCATCAGAAGTTTTATCCTATGCATCTGGTTCATCATGATGGTAATTATATATATAATTTTTGGCCTCGCAAAGGAGAAAGTATCGCTCAAGCTTGGGGGAGGCTTAAGTCAATAATATATTCATGCCCCAATCATGAGCTCTCAAGAGAAATTATTATTCAAAATTTTTATGATCGACTTTCTCTCAACAATCGCTCTATGCTCGATACTTCTTGTACTGGTTCTTTTATGATGAAGACTATTGAATTCAAATGGTATTTATTAGAAAGAATTAAATGCAACTCTGAAGATTGGGAACTCGACGAAGGTAAGGAGTCAGGTATAACTCCTAAGTTTGATTGTGCTAAATCTTTTATGGATACCGATGCTTTTCGTGAATTTAGCACTAAATATGGACTTGACTCTGAGATAGTAGCTTCTTTCTGTGAATCATTTGCTACTCATGTTGATCTCCCTAAGGAGAAGTGGCTTAAATATCATCCTCCCATTGAAGTAAAAGTAGTTGAACCTATTAAAGTTGAAGAAAAGACTATCACTTGTAATGTTGATCCTATTGTTCCTACCGCTTATATTGAGAAATCCCCTTTCCCTGCTAGAATAAAGGATCATCCTAAAGCTTCAACTATGGTTCGTAAGAGTAATACTAGAACACCTACACCCCCTGAGCAAATTAAAGTTGAACCTAGTATTGCTATGGTTAAAGATCTCTTGGTCAATAATATTGATGGGCATGTTATTTACTTCTGTGATGAAGCTACTAGAATTACTAGACCCGATACTAAAAATAAACATAGACCTGTTGTAGGCATGCCTGTTATTTCTGTTAAAATAGGAGATCACTGTTATCATGGCTTATGTGATATGGGTGCTAGTGCGAGTGCAATACCTCATTCCTTATACAAAGAAATTATGCATGATATTGCACCTGCTGAGATAGAAGATATTGATGTTACTATTAAGCTTACCAATAGAGATACTATTTCACCAGTTGGGATTGTTAGAGATGTTGAAGTCTTGTGTGGGAAAGTTAAATATCCTACTGATTTTCTTGTTCTTGGTTCCCCACAAGATGACTTTTGTCCCATTATATTTGGTAGACCCTTCTTGAATACTATTAATGCTAAGATAGACTGCAAAAAGGATGTTGTTACTATTGGTTTAGGGGATATTCTCATGATTTTAATTTTGCTAAATTTCGTAGACAACCCCATGATAAAGAATTGCCTAATAAAGATGAAATTATTAGTCTTGCTTCTATTGCCATGCCTACTAATGATCCTTTAGAACAATATTTGCTAGACCATGAAAATGATATGTTTATGAATGAAAGAAGGGAAATAGATGAAGTATTCTTTAAACAGGGATCAATTTTGAAACACAACTTGCCTGCTGAAATTCTAGGGGATCCTCCTCCACCCAAGGGTGATCCCGTGTTTGATCCTAAACCATTACCTGATACTCTTAAATATGCTTATCTTGATGAAAAGAAGATACATCCTGTCATTATTAGTGCTAACCTTTCAGAGCAGGAAGAAGAGAGATTATTGAAAACTCTAAAGAAGCACCGTGCTGCTATTGGATATACTCTTTATGATCTTAAGGGCATTAGTCCCACTCTATGCCAGCACAAAAAAATTGGAGAAAGATGCTAAACCGATTGTTGATCACCAATGACGGTTAAATCCTAAGATGAAAGAAGTGGTAAGAAATGAAATACTAAAACTTCTGGAGGCATGTATAATTTATCCTGTTGCTGATAGTCAGTGGGTAAGTCATGTCCATTGTGTCCCTAAGAAGGGAGGTATTACCGTTGTTCCTAATGATAAAGATGAATTGATTCAATAAAGAATTGTTACAGGTTATAGAATGGTAATTGATTTCCGCAAATTAAATAAAGATACTAGAAAATATCATTAGCCTTTACCTTTTATTGATCAAATGCTAGAAAGATTATCCAAACATACACATTTTTGCTTTCTAGATGGTTATTCTGGTTTCTCTCAAATACCTGTGTGAAAAGAGGATCAGGAAAAGACCACTTTTACTTGCCCTTTCGGTACCTTTGCTTATAGACGTATGCCTTTTGGTTTATGTAATGCACCTGCTACCTTCGAAAGATGTATGACTGCTATATTCTCTGACTTTTGTGAAAAGATTGTTGAGGTTTTCATGGTTGATTTTTTTATATATGGAACTTCTTTTGATGATTGCTTAAGCAACCTTGATCGAGTTTTGCAGAGATGTGAAGAAACTAATCTAGTCTTGAATTGGGAGAAGTGCCACTTTATAGTTAATGAAGGTATTGTCTTGGGGCATAAAGTTTCTGAAAGAGGTATTGAAGTTTATAAAGCTAAAGTGATGCTATTGAAAAGATGCCGTGTCCTAAGGACATTTAAGGTATAAGAAGTTTCCTTGGTCATGCCAGTTTTTATAGGAGGTTCATTAAAGACTTCTCAAAAATATATAGGCCTTTGACTAATCTTTAACAAAAAGATGTTCCTTTTGTCTTTGATGATGATTGTGTAGAAGCATTTGAAATACTTAAGAAAGCCTTTATTTCTGCACCTATTGTTCAGCATCCTGATTGGAATTTACCCTTTGAAATTATGTGTGATGCTAGTGATTATGTTGTAGGTTCTGTTCTAGGACAAAGAGTTGATAAGAAATTAAATGTTATCCAATATGCTAGTAAAACTCTAGACAGTGCCTAGAGAAATTATGCCACTACTAAAAAGGAATTTTTGGCAGTTGTATTTGCTTGTGATAAGTTCATACCTTATATTGTTGATTCTAAAGTAACTGTTCACATTAATCATCATGCTATTAAATATCTTATAGAAAGGAAAGATGCTAAACTTAGACTTATTAGATGGGTTCTCCTACTACAAGAATTTGATTTGCATATTATTGATAGAAAGGGAGATGAGAACCCCGTTGCAGACAACTTATCTAGGTTAGAGAATGTTCTTGATGACCCACTACCTATTGATGATAGCTTTCCTGATGAACAATTAGCTGTCATAAATGCTTCTCGTACTGCTCCATGGTATGCTGATTATGCTAATTACATTGTTGCTAAATTTATACCACCTAGTTTCACATAGCAGCAAAAGAAAAAAAATTCTATGACTTAAGACATTACTTTTGGGATGACCCACACCTTTATAAAGAAGGAGTAGATGGTGTTAATAGACGTTGTGTACCTGAGCATGAACATGAACAGATCCTACGCAAGTGTCACTCCAAGGCTTATGGAGGACACTACGCTGGAGATAGAACTGCACATAAGGTATTGCAACACTACAAAAAAATACACTTCCATGATGATACGTGTTTGTCATAGTAGGTCACGTTTTTTGTCATGCATGTACATCCATGATGATTTTATGACAGAATCAAGATAGTCATACCTGTGCTGTCGTACAAGTGTTCCATGACATTACCAAAATTATCATCACGGAAGTGTCCACTTCCATGACGATAAATCGCACGTCACAGAAGTGCTTTCGTCAAGGGTGACCGACATGTGGCATCCACCGTAACGGAACGCCGTTAAGCTATTGGGTCGGATTTTGGATCCGATAACCCCTTAACAGCCCTGACCAATGGGAAATTTCCACGTGTAAAATTCTGATTGGACGAAGGAAACACGTGTTGCCTCACCGTTGGGACAGATGTCATCCACTCATTGGACAGGAGGCGCCTATGATAGGTCGACACGTGGCACGGCCCAACAGTGGCCCATTCCGGTGAAAAAGTCCGGCCCAGTAAAAATTAGCAGGACGACCCATATAAGGCCTACTTGTGTCAGGTCCATTTAAGCCCACGGCCCATACGAGATGTGCCAATTCAGCCCGTCAACGTCCCGTTAAAGATTTGACACCATTGCAGCCCATCGTCAGTTCAAGCCCGTTAACAGCCCGCTATATATTTGGGCTTAATATTGGCCCGATGAGATTTCGGCTTGTTAACGGCCCATTTAATGGATGGGCCAATTTTCAGGATGTACATCTTTCGGCCTTTTAGCGACCCATTTAAATGTTGGGCTAATTTCTGGCCTGGTGTGTCTTTCAGCCTGTTGATGGCCCATAAATCTGATGGGCCATTTGTAGTCGGACCTGAGTTCCGGCCTTTTAGCGGCCCATTTAAGTGTTGGGCCAATTTCTGGCCCGGTGTCACTTTCAGCCTGTTGACGGCCCATAAATCAGTTGGGCCATTTGTAGTCGGACCTGAGTTTTGGCCTTTTAGCGACCCATTTAAGTGTTGGGCCAATTCCCGGCCCTGTGTGCCTTTCGGCCTGTTAACGGACCATAAATGAGTTGGGCCATTTGTAGTCGGACCTTAGTTTTGGCCTTTTAATGGGCCATGCCCTTCATGGTCCAATACCAGCCCGGTTTCTCTTTCGGCCTACTAAAGGCCCACAACACAATTGGGCCATTTACAAATACGACCTGACTTTCGGCCTCTTAGCGGCCCATGCTCTTCATGGTCCAGTACAAGCCCGCTGTCTCTTTCGGCCTGCTAAAGGCCTACAGTATAGTTGGGCCATATGTAGCCCAAACTTAGTAACGACCCGAGAGGTAAGAGGGCCGACCATTAACTTTCGGCCTAGTAACGGCCCATTAACTTAATGGGCCCACTAAAGTTTGTTCATGTCTTTAGGCCAAATTAGATAATTTGAGCCCATTACGACGAGCAATTATGCACAGGACCAAAACCGATCAAGCAAAGGTACGGCATACAGGGAATAACGTTGCACATCTAGCATATATTACAGGAAATTACATCCACTCGGAAATCAAAGATTGATGCCAGTGCAAATAAATGAGCAGAACCTAACCATCTACAACGTCACAATCTGCAACCTCAACACAGATGACGCCCATAAGCATGTGGGCAAGTTCTTGCTGCTTTGCTACATTGTCTCTCAAAACATTGATCAGTTGTTGTGTCACATGACTCTGCACCTCTGATTCATCCACCATTTCCATCATTGCTTCAGCCATTAACTAGTTCTCAAACATACATTTATTCTGTTGCATTCGAGACAGAGGATACTGAACAGATTCAGATGGCGATTTTGGCAGGCTTGTATTATTGATAGTGGAGAGTGTCTCGACCACTGCATCATAACATAAATTAGGACGGGAACCAAATAGATTAATCATGAGTTATTGCCATATTACCTGGCCTAGATTTACTAGAAAGAAACAATGGGGTTGCCTTGCTGTTTTTAGAGTTTGTCTTCTTATCTTCAGCAACCTGCACAAAATTAACACACTAGCATTGCTATCATTGGCCAAGTCAGATAATAGGAAAGCAACATTGACACAACGAACGTTTGGGAAACTAGCCTACACCAAATTAACGCAATATGGCACAGCTATCATCAGCCAGGTAAGGTAATATGAAAGCAACATTGACACAATGAATGAATGGGCAACCAGAGAAGCACTACAATTCAGTAATGTGCGTGATATGAGATAGTACATTCATGCAGCTCAGTATGCAAAACTACCAGGCAGTTTTCCTTACAAAAATCAACATTCGCGCCTTTAACATTTTGCCACAACTAATTTTAGATCAGATAAAGGTTAGATTCATGCCGATTAACAAAATACATGCTGATGTAAAAATATAGTGATATACAACAGGTACTTACATCAGCATTGGAGCACAGAGAATTCCCGCAAGATATTTTCCTCGAATACGATCCCAATGAAGGAAGTCTTGTATCGTTTAAACTTATTTTCGAAAAGAGAGATGGGTAATAAACATGTAGAAAATATGATCAGAATGCTATAAAATTTCATGATGCGAGGATACACACACGCTTCTTAGAATGGAGTTGACATTCTTTTGCTGGACTGGAGCGGACTAGTTCTTTGGCCACTGGAATCTGCTTATTATCAGTGGGAGTTGGGTTTCTCTGTGCTGGAGCAGTATCTATGAAAAATGGAGTTGGTTTATTATCTCCTGGCATTTGGATCTTTTGCAAAGACCTGGTTTGTAACCCTTCAGATTCTAACATAGCCGTCTTCCCCTTGCATGCCTTATATAGAAGAATGGTGATTCAGTTATAAAACATGCTACAACAGAGATGGAATAGGTACTGAAGAATAGAAAGGCATGACATATTGACATGTATTCCCTCCATCCGGAAATAAATGGATGGGTCTAGGCATATTTCAGTTCTAGATACATCCAGTTTTATCCATTTCTGCGACATTTAATCCGGACGGAGGGAGTATGATGTAAGAGCTAGGGATATGACAGGACAACACAGTAAAAAAACACTGAAAAACCCACTGTAGAACCAAAGTATTGAAACCCACTGATATGAGATAGTACACTCATGCAGCTCAGGATGCAAAACTACCAGGCAGTTTTCCTTGCAAAAATCAACATTGTGGCCTTTAATCATACATTTTGCTACAACTAAATTTAGATCAGATAAAGGTTGGATTCATGCCGATTAACAAAATACATGCTGATGTAAAAATATAGTGATATACAACAGGTACTTACATCTACATTGGAGCACAGAGAATTCCTGCAAGAATCTTTCCTCATAAACGATACCATTGCAGAAATTCTTCTATCTATTAAGCTTATTTTCTAAAAGAGAGATGGGTACGAAACATGTAGAAAATATGATCAGCATGCTATAAAATTTCATGACGCAAGGATACGCACACGCTTCTTAGAATTGAGTTGACATATTTTTGCTGGACTGGAGCGGACTAGTTCTTTGGCCACTGGAATCTGCTTATTATCAGTAGGAGTTGGGTTTCTCTGTGCTGGAGCAGTATCTATAAAAACTGGAGTTGGTTTATTATCTCCTGGCATTTGGATCTTTTGCAAAGGCCTTGTTTGTAACCCTTCAGATTCTAACATAGTCATCTTCCCCTTGCATGCCTTGTATAGAAGAATGGTGCTTTAATTATGAAACATGCGACAACAGAGAGATGGAATAGGTACTGAAGAATAGAAAGGCATGACATATTGACATGTATTCCCTCCATCCGGAAAAATGGATGGGTCTAGGCATATTTCAGTTCTAGATACATCCTTTTTTATCCATTTCGGCAACATGTAATCTGGACGGATGGAGTATGGTGTAAGAGCTAGGGATACGACAGGACAACACAACAAAAAAACACTAGTTGAATGTAAAACTGTATGCTAGCGGAATACGTACAGAAATAACTAAGGCAACATACACATGTATGATTGGGAAAATAAGATGGCATTGCAACAGAGCACTAGAATAACACTTCAATGTAAAAAAACATGGTATGGTAGACAGATGAATTACATACTGATGAATAACAATGCATAAGATATTCAGAAGCATGATGTCCAAATTAAGCAGATGGCATTGTGATAGAGTAGAATGACAGTACTTGAATTTGAAAACATGTTATCATGAATGGAATAGGTACTGAAAAACAGGAAGGCATGATATATTTACATGCATGATTAGCATGCTAAGCACATGTCATTGCAACAGAGTAGATACACTCCAAGACATTATATGCATGTTGTACCCATATCAGAGGCCAAGTTAGAGCAAGGACCTTGTGGGGTGAAGAGGATTCATCATCTTTCTGCAAGTCTTCTGAAGAACTGCCTTTACATGTTCCATCATATTGGGTATCATTGACATCAAGTTTATTGGCCTTTACATTGCTCCGTGAGGTTCTTGTGGATATATCAGTGTGTGCAATTATATCTGACATGCATGGAAGACAACTAGTAGTTAGATTTATGTAATGAGCGCCCGTAGGAGACGACATAAATAGTAGGACTGGGGTTAACTAGCAGCCACAGGTCTCATAAACTAAAGGGAGAACACAGATGCAAGCTACAGAATATGTATCGTTTGTACTCAAGATTAACTAGATGGCACATAAAAGTATTAAAGAACAACATAGGTAATACTAGAAGTGGTATAATACTATAATCACCAGCCTGTGGGATAGCATTGGCTGATGGATGATAACTATGGAACAACATTACCTAAAGAACAAGTATCTTAGCTGAACTATGGAACAGTGTTAACTCCTGAACAAGACCCGTAAGAGATCAGCATGAATATACAGTGAAATGTGATGATCTATTTTCCATGCTTAGATGAATAACAAAGCCATAAATGTTGCACACAAGTAAGATGAGGTTACAACCTATCTGGCTGCCATCCATAGGAGTGAGCATCATGTGCTGACTTGTCGATGGCCCTGCAGTTGTTGTGGCTATCCATGTCGGGCACACGCATTCGATGCAGGGAACTATTGAGTGGGGACTATAGCTCCCTTCTGGTGTATGCTTCCCTTGTTGGAGCAGCTGCGGTGAGTCAGAAGATGGTGTGTCTGAAGATGCAGATAACGCATAATGTTAAGAACGACATATCTCTTTGATCTGAAGAAATACACTAAGAGATCAACAGCAAGGTATGAGAGTGGTCACACGTCTGTTGAATGAAGACTAAATTGGGGTCACATGATTTTATTTTATTTTGGTACTGTCCGATCTACGCCGGATGGCTGGCCGTCTTGTGCCTCCCGGCTGACACTGTTTGGAATCTTCCACGAAGAGCCAGCGACCAACGGCAGAGCAGCCTGCCTCCGCCGTCCGTGGCCCCGGCCAAAACCTCGCTCCCCGCCCCACCGCACTGCCGTGGTTGCGCCGCCCCCGGGCCAATCCACAAAGACTCCCCGTCATCCAGATCCGGCGGTGGCAGTACCTTCAACCCACGCAACTCTAAAAGATAGCCGTCTAAGTGCTGCTTCCGCGGCGAACTTGCGGCCCCGCACCCTTACGTTAGACACCAGCCAACCGGCAACCTAGGAGCTCTGCCACCTCGAGGGGTGCTGCTTCCGATTGGGAATCGATTGGCCCAGAATAAAAATTCAGACAACTGACACCTAAATAAAGTGATTTGAGATGAGGGTGCGACCTATCTGGCGGCATGGTGAAGTAGGCAGGTCCAGCTGCCGAGTCGGTGAGGCCAGCGCGGTTGCAGTGGCGACCGGCGGCAGGGAAAGAGTGATGTCGCGATGGTCGACGGCTACGCGGAAGCAACGCCAGGACTCTGGATGGATCCGAAGTTGGAGCAGCTCCGGCACCGTGAACAACGGCCGGGGTGAATCGGCTCTGGTATGGTTCACACGACCATCGTCGAGGCATCACCAGCAGCATAGAGTAAGAGGCACACGGCCCAGTGCACGACGGCAAATGGACAGCGTCCCGGGCATTAGGGA